>NC_056731.1:831612618-831835118 GCF_019279795.1 Protopterus annectens
TTATGTCAAGAAGTTAAGAACTAACACCAAACAATGTCCAGAGCTAGTCTATAATAATACTGCTCTTACTGACCAAAGGCAATAGCTAATATCCTACCTTCTAAATTTAATACAAATTGTACTACACTTGTAATTATAACTGTTCCACAGATTCCACTATCTTAGCCACCTGTTTAACCTCTCATCCCATTCAAAAACTAAAAACACCTCATCCACGGGGCTTGATTACATGCCAGATTGCCTGATTATCAGTGCCAAATATGACATATCTGAATCTGTACTTAACCTCTTCAGTCTAAACATTTTCACTGGTTGCATTCTAGAAGCATGAAAAAAATGGCCATTTTAATGCCCTTACACAAAACTGGCCAAACCATGGCTGTAGTAAGTTTAAACCCATTAGTTTCACCAGCCTCACAATGGAAAGCTATGGAGCCTATTTTCTCAGACCTCATTAACTTGAACATTGAAAATCTCTTAACCCTAGACTCATTGATTTGGATTTATCAAAGGAAGGTCCTGTCTCTTTATCCTCATGAGTTTTTTTTTTGAAAGAAAACCACAGAAGAAGTAGGTCCTGGCCAAGACATTGACATTTTTCTCTACATGGACATTATTGACACTAAATCTGAATATAAATCCTTATGTTGTGTGGATGACAGATAACTGGTTGTCCGACATAACTCACATGGTTAGAGTCACAGGTGCCACTTGTTAAAAGCAAAAATATTACTAGTGGTATACCACAGGTCTCACTGTTGGTCCCTGTCCTACTTGGCATCTTTTTTTCAGATCTTCTGGCCAATGTTGCATGCCTGTGGTTATCTGAGTTTACACACAACTCTAAACTGAGTACTGTCATTTAACTTTCTATTGACTCACAAATGCTCTAAAATGTGTTACATCATATTAACAATTGGTTCAAGGACAGTGGTCTTAAATAGAAAGCAAGTAGTGTAGTTCAATTTGGTAAAGAAAATATTTTCCCATGCAATAATGGTCATATACCCCTCCAGTCAGACACTGTCATAAGGGATCTAAGCACTTTTATTGATAATTCCTTATCTTTTACTTTAATTTACTTTAATTCCTAATCTTTTAACCATGTTATCTCCACAGTAGTTCAGAAAGCCTTCTATTTGGCTCACCTAATTTCCATAAGGCATTTTCTCTAGTTCAAAAGAAGTCTTTTTTTTCATTCAGTATATGTTCTAACTTTGATAGATAGTGTCTCACATAGCAATACAATTTCCCCACTAAGTCCCTCTATACTTAATCTGTCATCATTACAGGTTGTCTGGTACTTTAAAACCCCACTAGGCTATGGGGTCAACTATTTCCCTTAAGGCCAATATGGTGCATGAGAGTGAAGTGGACCAAAGTGCTGCACATTATTGTCTGGCCTGTTTTTTTGTGTTGAGTTATTGTCTTAATCAGTGGTGGCTGGTGACTTCAAATCAAATGGGGGGCTGCAGGATGGGGGCTGAATGGGTGGGGACAATGGAAATGTGGTGTGACCAACTAGAAAGGGGTGGAGCTATGATCAAAATCACAAAAAACTGGGACTTTAATTAAATACGGTGCCCTGGGTGCCAAACTGTCATTATGAGAGTCCAATCAGGACAAAATGAAGTGGAGAAGAAAAAAATATTTCAATGCATTGGCTACATGACAACTTGTGAGGCATGAAAAAATAAATTACTTTTTAAATACATTACTGGAATGCCAGTTGAAATCAGGTATAAAAAAACAAGCAGCACTCAATTCAAACCACTTCTCCTTGCACTGCAGTTCTAATTATAGTTTATATTTAGCTTTATAAAAGTACCAAGTAACATGCTGAAAGTGGCAATACCCCCACTTGTAAAAATGTTTCTTATCCAAAAAGACCTGCTGCCTGACAACAACTATCTAGTTGTTTCATGGGGAAAACATGATCAAAGTACAAAATGAACAGCAAACAAGAAACAAGCTCAAGATAAATTGCTTAAAGAATTACTGCACAAGTTATGGACCACACATGATAGACTGGTATTCTATTTAGTTTACAGGTAAAGCCTGCAAAGATGTCTGAAGTCTCCAACAAATGTAATGAGCTTCTGAAAATACTGTAATCCTGTCCTTTATTACAAATACTGTCACATGCATTTCAGTACTTAAGGCTTATACTCTATCTAGTTATGTAAATATTCTCTGCATGGCAACAACAAAGTTGATAATTCTTTAACAGCATGCTTATTAAAGCTTACTTGCATCTTACAGTCTCAGACAAGCTTACCTGATGGTCATTAAAGCATTGCTACTTAAACACAGAGCAACAGGCACTGCAATGACATGTATTTTCTGAATAAGAAGCATAAAGCAACAGTATAAAAAATGTGACAGAAAAACAGAGTATTCTTCAAAATCAAGGACAGATGAAAAGCCACTGTAGTACTTGTGTCTACCTTGGCTGCTCCTTGCCTTGCTTGGACACATCCAGAGTCACTACATGGGGGAGTGGGGTACAACAAGTATACCACAATTTGAAATGTCTCTGGCTGATGGTGATGGCCCTGATACATTTGTCATATATCTTAGCCTCAGAGCAAGAAATCTGGACAAAGCCATAAACAGAAGTGGGACAAAGGCCCAAAAATAAGGACAATTTTTAAATATTGCTCTTATAAACTTAGGTCTTGCATTAGTATGAATTTTCTGAAGGGTATGAAATCTGAAATTCAAATATCTGTCATTATTTTCTAACTTCAATCTTTAATGATTTGCCAGTAATTTGTGAGAAAAACCACAATTTTATGAAAAACAGACCAAAAATGTGATGCAAAAATATAAAATACCCACACAATACAGCTGGGAACCTGTCAAAGAAGGGACACTTTTAATATTAGTACTGTTAACTTGAGCAGCTGACAAAAATAAGAGAATCTACATGCATTTCTGAAATTAAAAGTAGTCTATAACTGACCATTATAATTATTTCTTAATTGTAAACCCTCCACGTTTTCTTCCAAATTTGCCATTTTGCAGAGGGGTTATTAGGGGGAGAGCAACATTCTGAGCCAAAATCAGGGACATTTCAGAAGTTTGGATATACCTAATTCTATAAAGTGATTTATTTGAGCATACCTCTCACCCTCTTAGCACAGGAAATTTGGACAAGACCAAATATATTGAGGAATCATATGAACAGTACTAAAAGTTGGTCTTGTATAAACGTAAGACAGTTGATAGAATAACAGGTCTTGCTTTAGCATGCATTTTTCTGAAGAGTATGAAGTCTGAAACTCAATGTATGTCATTATTTAGTGACTTCATTCCTAAATGATTTGCCAGAAAGCCATAAATTTTATGAGGAACAAACCAAAAATAAGAAGCAAAAATCTATTTACTCTGCAAAAATCTGGACAATAAAGAGGTATAGTTCAGCCGGGGCTGTCTGAGTTTGCCACCCTTCCCCTCCTTACAAAATCATAGTCAAATAGGGCTTCCCCCCGCAGCTATTTCAATGTACCATGACTTGGCTATTTCACCACATTTACCATAAACACTGTAATGTGCATATTACTTTACGTCTGCAATGATTTGGATTTCATTTAAAAGTTTTATTTTACATTTTACAGCACAAACACTAATAGAAATCTGTTAAACAAAGCAATGCAGTCTCACAATGAAAATAGACTTAGCATTAAAACTTCTCTGCCCTTGAAACTCACATTCATTGAAACAACAGTGAAACCCACATTCAAAGAAAATACATACGGCCAGTAGCAGATAAAGATTAACTTTGGGCTGTTTTCAAATTATAGGCCCCTTGCACAGGAAACATACATATGTTTTTTTGATACACCTTCCTGATTGTATTAAATTATATTCCTCGTATAATACAGTACAGCTGTTAGAGGGCATTTTAAATGTATTGTTTTGAACATTTTTCCAGTAAACAATAAAACAAAATGCATGCACTAATAATGTCAAAACTGCCCAGTTCAGAACATTTCTATCATAAAAGTCTACTCAAACTTCTGCAATCCACTAGTATCAGTAAATATGCACAATCTCTGCAGAAGTAAAAGTCATCTAAATAATTCCACATTAAAGAGATCTGTAACTAATGAAGAGGTTGCTGCTAGAAAATAACTTTATATTTCATTGTTTCATCTACAAATAAAGTGCATATTGCCCTTGAGGAATAAATTCCCTATGTTGCAATAAAAAATGATAAACTAGTAATACTGCAATAGGGAATGGACGGCAAACTGATAACAGGTTCATAGTTACTAGGTATCTTCGCCAAAAAGGACTACAGCATCCACCCCCTTTACAACACAGTACAGTATCAGCAATGCATCTACCTACTATGGGAGTAGAACCCACAGCCTTTTGCATCAAAAGCAAATACACTACCTGTTGTGCTATTAACAATGCAAGCAGACTCAGCATAATCTGCACTAAACTTTTGTTCCCCTGCAGCTCTCAGCTCCTTGTAAAATCTACTTGACACTTAGCTGTATCTCTGAACTTTGCAGCACAAGAAATCTGGAAAAAGCCAAAATTTATTGGGGGTGGGACAAAAGCCCAAAAACCAGAGACACATTTTAAACATTCCTTGTATAATGTTGGAAAAGTTGCTAGAATTAAATACTGTCTTACCACCATACATTTTACTGGCAAGTATTGAATGAATCCAGGACTCTGTGCAAAACAGACAGAGCAACATACCACTATGCCAAATCTTCTGTTTTGAAAAAGCGAGGAAGACTGAAACTTAAATGACTACTGTTTAGTGAATTCAGTTCTCACCATAGCTCTCAACCTCTTAGCAAAAAACATGTGGACAAAGCCATTAATGGGGGAATACAGCCCCAAAACATATTCAGTGAATTCATTTCTCACCATAGCTCTCAACCTTAGCATAAAAAACCTGGGCAAAGCTAATAATGGGGGAATACAGTCCCAGAAATAGGGACAAATTTCAAATATCCATGATATAAACTTAGAAAATTGCTAGAATAAAAGGTTTTGTATTACCATGTACTTTCTGAAGAATATGAAGTCTGAAATTCAAATGCCTGTTATTTTTATTTCTTTAACATTTGTTAACCAACATGCAGACTCCACCCCAGTTAAGAATCAAACCAGAGAACCTGTAGCTATTAGGCAACAATGCTACCAGTACACCACTACACTACTGACTGTGTAAGGAAACAAAAATATGGAAACCACAGATTTTATGAGGAACAGAACAGAACAAATATGAGGCAAAAATGTTGGTTGGTAGGGAATTCAGGCCTTTGCCACCTATGCCCAAGGTATAGGGCTCAAGCCTGAGGTATTCTCAATCTCTACCACCACCATGTGTTCTCTCTAGCCACCAATGTATAGCAACTGGGGCATTACACCCCCCCTCCCCACACACACACACACACACACACACACACACACACGCAATCATAATGCTTGACATCATGTAAAATATACTTTCTAACAAATAATCTCAGATCAGTTAGCAATTTAACCACACTGGCTTTCATGTCATTGAGTATCAACAAACTAAAGTTAAAAATTGGACAATAAGTGTGTGTGCAGGGGGTATGTTTATAACAGTTTTGTAATAACTGTCATGAAATAGAACAGACATATTTTCATAACAGATTTGATGACATAATTTAAAAAGTCTACACAAATGATTAAAGTCAAAAATGTCCTGCCTTTCTTCATGAATCAATTAAGTCAAAGTACTACTCTATCCACTTACATGAATTTAGTCACATTTCTTCAGTGTTCTGCAACTGACATGGATGAAAGCAAACTTTTGTACATGGATGTAAGTACTTGCCAGAGGTCTAAAGGAATAACAATCCCCTGGATTCTCAAAAGTTTGCACGGAGTGCAAGATGAGTGCAGGAGCTCATGCAGGCAAAATGTCCGCCATGCATTCCAGGAACAGCTGGCTGGAATGTGCACGAGAGCTCCAGCACTAATCTTGTACGGACTAAGCCCTGGTATGCAACTCACCTCATTTGCAGGAGAAATCCATGCAAATGAGGTGATTTTGGAATCCAGGAAGCTTGCAATAGTCTGTGCAAGACTAGTGCAATCTGCAGAAATGTACTCGGTTAGTAACCGAGTACATTTCTGCAAATTCCAAAACGGAGCTATGATAGCTCCAAATGAAGGCTGCATATCATTGAGGAAGCATGCCATTTGTCAAGTATAAGGCCATTCACATTGCAAACTGTTTATAAATATAAAAAAATCAACTTTTATTTTTTTTCCGCCAAACTCGGCTGTTTAAGCATAGGGCAGCGGCGCGCAAACGGGATCGGGGGGAAAATAAGAAAATAAACTTAAAATGAGCTTGCTAACTAAAATCAGTATTCTGCCATGCAAGTTAATGGCAGGCAGAAGACAACCTGGCCAGTGAGTAGTGGTTGCTAAGGGAGGAGGCTCAGTGTGAGACATGTAACTATGCATTAGCAGGCAATCCTATGCAAATGAGGGGTAGGATAGTGAATTCCAGATTTCCCCAGGGTGTGAGGCAGGTCCCAAGAGTGTAAGCGCATAAATAGCTGGGTGCAATACTAGGATATAGGTGACATCATGGGGGTGTGTGTCAGGCATACTGTAAGTGGATTAGAGCTCTGTGGCTTGAGATTGCTCCTAGCTTAGCACAGCTAAGCTAGAGGTGTGGCCAAACCTGCCTAGCACTCTTTACAAAGTGTAAGCGGGTGTGCGCGCCACGCACCGGGTTTTACAGGAAGAAAAAGGAAGTTAACCCAGGAAATAGCAGCTTTGTGCACATTTGAGCACTCCATTTGCGTGGCACATACACGGGCTTAAACAGGGAGGCAATGGGAAGGAAAAACAGCAGTAGGAAGGTAATCAAGGAGAACTAGCTAAGCTGGCAGGTGAAATGTATCAGAACCAGCCAATTACACAGACAACAGACCAGCCTAGCCTAGAACACTACTATAAACTAAGCAAACACCTTCCTGTCTGTTTTTTCCACACTCTACACCACCAGTGTATACAAGCGGGGAAATTTTAACAAACAAACCTACAAAATGAGAAGGGCTGCAGCAGGCAACATAGAACAACATGTGCAAGAGGCTGAGGGTGGTGAGGATGTGAATGCTGCCAAACAACCCACAGTGAGGAGATGGGGAAGAGTGTACAGACCCAGGGTAACCTACCAGGAGCTACATGAGCTGGAGATAGTGGAGCGCAATAGGGTGGACAGAGACCTCCTACAGCAAATCGTTGAGCTGTGACGACCACACCTGACACACCAAACTGGCCGAGGGGAACCCATCCCACTGGATACCAAGGTATGTGTAGGCCTAGGTATACTAGCCACAGGAACCTTCCAAAGCACAACTGGGGATATCATGGGGATCTCACAGGCATCAGCATCCAGAGTATTCTACCAGTTCCTGGATGCCATTGCAGAACATGCCAGTGAGCACATATATTTCCTCAACACACGTGAGGTATTGACCAGCAATATGCATCTCTTCCACCAAATAGCAGAATATCCTGGGGTAGTAGGTGCTATAGACTGCTCACACATATGCATCAAAGCACCACCCTGTGAGCAGGGTAGGGCCTATGTCATCCACAGGGGCATCCCCTCCATCAACTGCCAGGTTGTATGTGATGCCCAAGGCATTATAATGAATGTGTGTGTTGGCTGCCCTGGAAGCTATGACGATTCACACATATGGCATCTGACGCAGCTGTACCACAGATTTGCCATTGTGGACATCCCCTACGGTCACCTAGTGGGGGATGCTGGGTACCCACTGGAGCCTTGGCTGATGGCACCCATCAGAAATGCACATACACCTGAACAACAATGCCATAATGAGGCACACACACAGGCCAGACATATAACAGAGCATGTGTTTGGGATGCTCAGGTCATGGTTCCAGTGTCTGGACACATCTGGTGGAGCCTTGCAGTATTCACCAGCTACATGTACCCAAATTGTCATGGTATGTGCTATGCTACACAATATGATCCTGCGGAAACAGCTGCAGCAGGAATAGCATGAGGCAGGGCTACACATCCCCCCACCAATGCCAAGGCATGTATAGGCACAGAGTGACTCGGAGGAGGAACAACCTGAGCCTGCCCCTGTAGGCAGAAGGAGGCGTGCCCAGTATGACCTGGCCTTGGCAAAGAGGCAACACATAGTATATGCACTGACACAATAGGGACACAGGGAATGACACCTTTCTCTGACTCGCACAGACAGTAAAAGAGATGCCAAACATGACACTACCTGTGCTCAACCATGTATAGGGAGTGTACTATGTGCATCCGAAATAGGCAGCCCTCCAGCATCATCCTCAAGTCTGGCACACCCTCAAGGTAAGTCAATCAACCTACCAATTGCTAAATGGAGTAGAATGTGTTGTTACCTGTAGCTATGGTATGGATGTGAGCATGCAAGGGAACTGGGTGGGCGCATGTTATGGCAGCAGACAGTAGACACCCATAGTGGCACCATGACATCTGTAACACATACTGGAGTCACCATAGTAGCCAGTACTACACAGGGTGACAAAACACACTGCAGGAAATGGGCTGAGTGACATGTGTTCATAAAACCCACACATGCCAGTCAGGAAGGTGCACATACCCAACAATAGTTTCAGCCAGCAGGACAGGTGTAGACAAACACAAACAAATGCTGTACTATGGCCTCTGAATGAGCCCTATGGGTAACCCCTCCCCCAGGCCTACACAGACAGACTACAGCAGGCCAGGCAGTTGGATGTAAGTTGTGAAGGCTACGAAGTCAGAAACTAATCTCTAGGTAATTAAAGCTAAGCTCTGTAGTACACTGGTGTGCCTCTAACCAGCATGATAGGTAAGACTACAGACTGAAATGGAGTACCTGACATACCAGTACAGTCCTAGCAAATGTGTACAAGTGTCAGGTGTGCCCCCTCATCCTATGTACACTTATAGTAACAGTCAGGTGTGCCCCCCCACTCCTTTGTAGAAATGTAGAAACAGACAGGTGTCCCCCACCCTGCTATGCAGAAATATTGCAACAGTCAATGCCAAACGACAGATAGATACCCTGCAGACACAGCATGCCACCTGTCTGTGAATAACACAAAGGTCAGCACCGCAGTACAAACTACATGGACTTGATCCACACATGCAATACAGATGGTCATACTGGGCATGTTCACACACTTAGAGGAATGAAGGCAATGTCAGTCAACAACATACTGAAAGGTCATACTGGGCATGCTCACACAGTTTACTATTAAAATGTCGAACGGCACTACGTCGACTGTACTATAGTCGAACATGGAAGTTCGAAAATAGTAATGTCAACGTAAAAAAACAATCTAGGAATGGTTTTAACATGGGTAGAGGTAGGTGTTCAGTATTATTCAGAACTACAAACATCTCCCCTACCTCAACCCATGTTAAAACACAGTCCTAGATTGTTTTTTTGTCGTTGACATTACTATTTTCGAACATCCGTGTTCGACTATAGTACAGTCGATGTAGTGCCATTCGACATTTCAACAGTAAACCTGCTTACACACTTAAACACATGAAGGCCATGTCTGCAAACACCAGTGGACCAGACATATCTGGCAGTCGCAGTTCTTCGCACAGACACATGTCAGTATGCACCACTCTTGCCTCTCACACACAGTGGATAGGAATACAGACACATATGTAAGGACAACACACTATAATAAGCCAAAGGTAGACAGGCATAGATGTGTGGAAGAGGGTGCCCATGACAAGGAGCCATCCAGGCCTGTCACACCCAGCACACAGCCAAAGGGCCCCAAACACATGATGTGCAGATGTCACTCACTGCAGATATTAGCCACCAGTATCTGCCAGCATGACAGACTATGTGGAGCACGTGCAAGCTGTGCAACATGACTGTACAAGGAAGTAGTCATCTAGTAGCTGTATACACGTACCTGTGACATATGACCCCGTGTGTGTCTGCATGTGGCATGTCAACCCCTACATGAATGGGTTATGGCCCATGCACAGAACACCTTCCCCATAGCAGTATTATGGCAAGCCTGCTGAGGTCATCCAATGTGTAATACACCTTTGGGAGAGCTGTAGCTCAGTAATCTCCATGGTGTGTCCCATAACTGTGTACTGCTGTAGTGATAAACTAGTTAGGTAGTAGTTCTAACCCCAGACTTGGCAATTGTGTGAGTGTGTGTGTGTGTGTGTGTGTGTGTGTGTGTGTGTGTGTGTGTGTGTGTGTCTGACTGAGTTATATTTGAGGACATAGCCTGGACATTCTGTGGTTGTGTGTACAGTACTGAGTTATGTGTAAGTCTGGTAATTGTCGACAGTGTGTGTATAGTGAATATGTACCTTGGTCTGTGTAGAGACTGTGGTAGATGTCATTGTTCTTCATCCTGTTTTATCTGATGTTACAAGCTGCTCCACTGTATGTCACCCTATCAGCTTACATGTTTGTAGGTGCGAACACACACATGTCCCATACCACAGACAGACATCTGACCACACTGTGTAGCGGCCCAGTATATGTTGGTTTGTTGTGTGAGTGGCTCATATGAGGATGGTTTAGATCACCCTCTCAAACTCAGGCCACCCTCTCAAACTCAGGAACCCCACACAGCCTTCCTGAAGACACTGGAGGGTATAAATGTATCTCCAAACACCATTATATTGGGTGACTTCAACTACCCGAATATAGACTGGGAACATTACTCAAGCCCCAACTTTCTAGCCCAAAGGTTCCTGGAGTTCATAAATTCAAATGCCATGGAACAACTAGTCACCGTTCCCACAAGATGAGAAAATATACTAGATCTCATCATCACAAACATGGGGACAAAATGCTCCACACCGGAAGTATATCCCTCATTGGTGAGATCAGATCACAAACTTATCTCACTGGAAATCCACATCCCCCCCCACCCCAAACAAAAAAGACCACAGTGAAGAACTTCTCTAAAGCAAACTTCACACTACTCAAGACTGGTGTGGTATCCTTCAATGCCCCCGAGCCAGTGGAAACCACAACCCAAGCTGCGGAAGCCCTTACAAATGCCTTCTACGAACACCTCCAGGACTGCATGGATCAGGCAATCCCTAATAAAACCAAGACTCTTTCCACCAAAGGCAAACGTCCAGTCTGGTGAACCCCAGCCATAAACAAACTTTACAATAAGAGGAGAAAGCTGTTACATGATAGAGCAAAATCCATAAAAGAGAAGACATCCTTGATCATTATTAGTAAAAAAATACGAGCACTCATAAAATCATCCAAGGCCAAATTTGAGAGAAAAATTGCAATAGATTCAAAAGACAATCATAAGGCCTTCTTCAGCTATGTTAGAAACCTGGGTGGAAACTCCCAGATATGCAGAATTAGTCCAAAATGATACAAAAATCACTGAACCCACAGACATTGCCAACATACTGGCAGACAGGTTCAGTGCAAACTTCACCCTCTCCCCAAAAGGAGAGATAACTATCCCAGCGGAGTGTAGCCTCCCAGACATCTCTAATGTGCAGGTGAAAGCTGCTCTCTCTAAAGCTAAAAACACAGCATCAATGGGACCGGATGGTGTCCCCGGCTGTGTGCTACACGAACTCAACGAGGAACTAAACCCGCATATAAGGCAGCTGTTTAATCTTAGCCTTACCACAGGATACGTGCCCAAGGAGTGGCGTACGGCAACTGTGGTCCCACTCCACAAAGGCGGTACCTCTACGGACCCTGGAAATTACTGCCCCATAAGCTTAACAAGCCTGGTCTGCAAAGCTATGGAGAGGATCATAATGGAACTCATAAACAAAGACATAGGGGACTTGCAGACATTGGACCCGACCCAGTTTGGCTTTGTCAAGGGCAGATCTTGCCTTTTGAAATTGGTCAACTTCTTCGAAACAGTCACCAAGGCCATTGATGAGGGAAAGGCAGTCCATAGAGCCTACCTTGACCTTGCAAAAGCTTTTGACACAATACCCCACTCGGGTATTATAGAGAAACTTACCAGCTTAAATGTAAACCCATAAGTCACAAGATGGGTTGCAAACTGGCTAAAGGACAGAACCCACAGGGTTAGAGTTGCTGGCGCCATGTCAGACTCCAAGCTGGTCACAAGTGGGGTCCCACAGGGCTCAGTCCTTGGCCCCCTGTTGTTCGGCTACTTCTCAGAAGTACAGGCAAACATAGGAGGACTATGGCTGACAAAGTTTGCAGATGACTGCAAACTGGGCGCCATAGTGGAAAGTACATTGGACACAGATATCCTTCAGAGGGGTCTCACGGAAACTGATAACTGGTGCCAGAGCCATGGCCTGAAGTTAAATGCCAAAAAATGTATAGTCATACCCTTCGGGAAAAACAAGGTAACCCCAAGCTACCATATAGGTGGCAATCCATTAAGGACAGAAGAGGTTATCAGGGACCTGGGGACCCAGGCTGACAGTGGCCTTTCTTTTGACACTCACATTTCTAAAGTGGTTAGAAAGACCTTCTACATTGCCCACCCGATCATGAAGGGATTCACATCCAGATCAAGTGAGGTCATTGTTCCCCTGTACTCTTCGCTTATCAGACCAATGATCGAGTACAATGCCCCATTCGGGATGTATCTCACCCAACACCTGCAGCAATTGGAGGGACCCCAAAAGTTCCTCACCAAAAGGATAAAGGGACTCCAAAATCTGTCATATGCTGCCAGACTGAAGAAACTCCAGCTCTATTCAGTCGCGTACCGCCTGCTCAGAGGTGACCTGTGCCTGACATACAAGGCCATGTCCAACCCGGAATTAATGGACATGCTCCACCTCAAAAAATCCAAATCTACCAGATCCACTAGAGCAAGCGACTTAAACCTTAGCACGGATATAAATAGGACATGCTGGAGGGATAGATTTGTCACCCAGAGACTCCCTATGCTGTGGAATAAAATCCCAGTCCATGTGAGGCAGAGCACCTCGCTGGCTCTGTTCAAGAGAAATCTTGACCGGTGGATGGGAGATCGTAGGTTTACCCCGGGAATCATCTCTGTGTCACTGCTGGACAGAGGCACAACAAACTAATGGGCACAGTATTTTTTAACATAAGGGGTGGCGTAAGCCACAAAACTTTGGGCTAGGCTTATAAATGCCTTAGGGCAGATAACCTAGTATAAACCTATGAACCTATGAACCTATAGTCCATGTACTGTAATAGTACACTAGCTTACCATATGTGGCTGTGGCTGTGTTCACATTGGTTGTGGTTATGCATTTTCACACAGGTGTTTGTTACTCTGTGATGTGACATGCCTGTAGAGCCTGCTATCTATGCAGGTATATGTGTATTCCCACATAGAAGATGTAGGCCAGTGTTGAGTCAGTCTGCCTGTAGCCTGCACTGTACTTTGTTACATGCCTAGCAGCTTACTGTACATATCCAGTGAGATGTCATGTGCAGATACTTGCTAGATGTACTGCTGATGGGCCACCATAACAGTCATGTGCATCAGACAAAGCAGTGGGATGCTGTTCAGATGTGTGTCACTAACTAGTGGGTGGTATGTGGCCATGACACCTCTGTACCAGTGGTTATTATGTGTCAGGACAGACGGGTGTATGAATGCATAACATATGGGAGCAAATGTATACCAGTATTTATGTGTTATACACATCTACATGGCTGTTAACATCCACATTGACAAGCCTGGTCCACATGTCTTGCATGAAGGGGTTCTGTGTATACCCCTGGACTGACCAGAGTGTGTCAGACTGTCCACATATATTGACTATATCACAGCTGTAGCCCACAGGGGCGTTACTGTGCCAGCAGTGGTACTGTACTATGATGACCTTAGGATGTCTGTCAGTAGCCAATGGGACACATGTTAACAGCAGATGTGGCCTCCCACACACACCATTTCTGTGAAGACAATCCCTATTACAGTAGCAATAGTCTACAAATATACCTGCAATACATACGTGACATCCCCTTGCACTGAGAGGTTGGGAATATTGGGGCCAAGGTAGGTCTCCACTTCATGTGCAAGACATATGGTGAACATATATGTATATATAATTATACATATATCCATATATATTTATACACATATACATATCTTGCTTTCTGTATGACAACAGTTTTACACATATGTGCCTGTGTTCCAGCCTCTGTCCTCCTACATACCAGGCTTTGCACATGTGACATGCTGTCAAGGGTTGCTATGTAGTGGGCTGTGTGTATGTCATGCTGTCATTCCTGCCTTCACTCCACTGCTGTTGTGTCTCCCGCACATACTGGGGGGTTGGGGCCACATATGTGTGGGCTTCACCTACACAATACATTTGTGCCGTAATGCACTCCTGAGGCCAGTGTATGTAACAATGGTATATGGTCCAGTATTAGTGAGACTGGGGAGGTGCACCATGACTAACCTAGGCTGTTACAACATGTGTGGGTATCTGGGGTAAGCTGCCTTAAGGTATCTGGATGTACATTAACCTATGATCCACCTTGGGTAAATGCAGGCCTACTGCATCCTGCCATATGGAATGTTCTGTTTGTCAGTGTGATTGTGATGGTGTCAGTTATGCCTTGTTATGTAACAGATACATCCCATTATGTCAGCTGGGGTCTGTACCCCCTAGGGATTGTGTACAGAGTGTAGATAGAGGCTGCTGAACTATACATCTGCATTACGTACTGTTGATTGTCTGGTATGCTGTGGCCTAGTCTGTCATTACTATTGTACTACTTGAAGGCCTCAGCCTGGACAGCAACATATGGCAACCTTTCCAGACTACTGTCTTAGTATAACTGTTTCACAGTTGCATTACACTGTTCATATGGATGTCAGTGTCTAAACAGCTATATGACATGGCATATACAACTGTCATGGTACATGGATAAAGCTTTCACATTCATTTATGCACACCTGTGTGTGGTGTTATACCCTTTGACATCTTTGTGGATATATGTTGCAGGCTATGAATGTCATTCGTATGAGTGACTGATGCAGTCTCCAGTTGGTAAGGTGGTGACTGTAGGAATACTGGCTGCTCCATATTGTGTGAACGTACTACATATGTATCTTACTGTACATATCTCTGTGTGTGTATGTGTAGTTACATATCTATCTATATATATATATATATATATATATATATATATATATATATATACACACATAGATAGATAGGTTCATAGGTTCATAGGTTCATACTTGTCTATCTGCCCTAGGGCATTTATAAGCCTAGCCAGAGTGTGTTTGGCTTTCGCCACCCATTTTAAATTAATTTTGCTATGCCCTTTTTCGAGGTTAGTATACTGTGCCTCTGTCTAACAGTGACACAGAAGTGATACCCGGGGTAAACCTACGATCCCCCATCCACTCATCAAGATTCCTCTTGAAGAGAGTCAATGAGGGACTCTGCCTAACCTGGACTGGGATTTTATTCCAGAGTGAAGGGAGCCTCTGGTTTATGAATCTGTCCCTCCAGCATGACCTATTTATTTCAGTGCTGAGGTTCAAGTCTCTCGAGCACGTAGCTCGATGGGATTTGGATTATCTGAGGTGCAGCATGTCCATTAATTCCGGGTTGGACATGGCTTTATACGTCAGGCACAGATCGCCTCTGAGCAGGTGGTATGCCACTGAGTAGAGCTGGAGTTTCTTTAACCAGGCAGCATATGGCATCTGTTTGAGCCCTTTGATCCTCTTGATGAGGTACTTTTGGGGTCTTTCCAGTTGCTGCAGGTGTCTGGTAAGGTACATCCCAAAAGGGGCATTGTACTCAATTATGGGCCTGATGAGGGATGTGTAAAGAGGCACGATGACCTCCCCTGATCTAGATGTGAATCCCTTCATGATTAGGTGGGCTATATAAAATGTTTTTCTAACCACATTGGCCACATGGTTATCAAATGAGAGATTGCTATCAACTTGGGTCCCCGGGTTCCTAATTACTTCTTCTGTACTTAATGGATTGCCAAAGGGGATGACTATACACTTTTTGGCGTTTAGCTTGAGGCCATGGCTCTGGCACCAGTTGTCTGTTTCTATGAGGCCCTTTTGGAGGATGCTTGTTTTGGCTGGAGAGTCGATTATAGTGCCCAGTTTGCAGTCATCTGCGAACTTGGTCAGCCACAGTCCTTTCGTGTTGGCCTATACCTCCGAGAAATATATACCGAACAGGAGAGGTCCCAGGACTGAGCCTTGTGGGATGCCACATGTAACTGGTTTGGAGTCTGACATGGCTCCAGCAATTCTAACCATGTGGGTTCTGTCCTTGAGCCAGTTTGCAACCCATCTAGTGACATAGGGGTTTATATTTAAGCTGGTGAGCTTATCTATAATGCCCAAGTGGGGTATTGTATCAACGGCTTTTGCGAGGTCCAGGTAGGCTGTGTGGACCACCTTCCCCTCGTCAATGGCCTTGGTGACTGTTTCAAAGAAATCAACCAGGTTTAAGAGGCAGGATCTGCCCTTAACAAAGCTGAACTGGGTAGGATCCAGTGTCTGTAGGTCCCCAATATCTTTTTTTATGAGGTCCATGATGATCCTTTCCATAGCTTTGCAGACCAAGCCAGTCAGGCTTATGGGGCGATAGTTCCAGGATCCGTTGAGGCACCACCTTTGAGGAGAGGGACTACTGTTGCTGTATGCCACTCTTTGAGTACATATCCTGTGGTAAGGCTGAGATTGAACAGTAGTTTTATGTTTGGGTTTAGCTCTTCTTGGAGTTCATGTAGGTCCCATTGATGCTGTGTTTTTTGCTTTAGAGAGGGCGGCTCTTACCTGAGCATCTGAGATATCAGGGGGGCAGCACTCTGCTGGGATAGATATTTGCCCTTTTGGTGGGGAGCGGGGGGGAGAAGTTTGTGCTGAACCTATCAGCTAGGATGTTGGCAATGTCTGTGGGTTCGGTGTATTTTTTGTCATTTTGGACTAATTCTGAGCATATCTGGGAATTCCCACCCAGGTTCCTAAAATAACTAAAGAAAGCCTTGTGATTATCCTTAGTGTCCTGTGCCATTTTTCTCTTGAAGCTGGCCTTAGACGATTTTATGAATGCCTGTTGTTTTTTGCTAACACTGATCAGAGATGCCTTCCCTTTTTGGGATTTTGCTCTATCATGTAGTAGCTTCCTCCTTCTATTGTATAGTTTGTTTATGGTTGGGGTCCACCAGACAGGACGTTTGCCTTTGGAGGATTGGGTCTTGGTTTTATTTGGGATTGCATGATCCATGCATTCCTGAAGGTGTTCATAGAATGTGTTTATAAAGGATTCTGCGGACTGGGCCGTATTTTCCACAGGCCCGGGGGCTTTGAAGGATCCCACCTCGGTTTTGAGGAGTGTGAAATTTGCTTTAGAGAAGTTTTTCACTGTGGTTTTCTGGGCAGGGGGTGGGGTCGGGATGTGAATATCCAGTGAGATTAGTTTATGGTCTAATCTTACCAGTGAAGGATACACTTCTGGTCTGGAGCATAGAGTCCCCATGTTGGTGATGATCAGGTCCAGTATGTTTTCTCCTCTTGTGGGAGTGGTAACAAGTTGTTCCATAGCATTTGAGTTTATAAATTCTGGGAACCTTTGAGCTAGGGTTTTGCTCCCAGTCTATATTTGGGTAGTTGAAGTTGCCCAATATAATGGTGTTTGGAGAGACCTTCATATTTTCCAGTGTTCTCAGGAAGGCCGAGTGGGGTTCCTGGGTTTGGGAGGGTGGTCTGTAGCAGGCTATAAACTGGAAGGCAGTTTTACCCACTGTTAGTTGCACATGGATAGTCTCTGATGCTTCGTGCTGTGCCACCAACCTGGAGGTGTGGGTATCTTTGACGAATATTGATACTCCCCCTCCTTTTCTGGTTGATATATATATATATATATATATATATATATATATATATATATATATATATATATATATATATACACCTGTATCTGCATATATGTGTCTGTGTATATGTATCCTAGGGATGGCCATGTCTTGTCTGGTCCTGGTTATGGGATCTGCAACACTTGGTAGTGTATTACAGGGGGGACGTGTTTGGCTGGGGGGGTATACCTATTTGTACCAGATGTATATTGTGTGGGCCCTCTCAACCCCATTAACATTGCGTGAGGACATATATGTTTTTGTTATTTCTCCATTGTTATCTACAGATGTATGTCCGTATATATATATATATATATATATATATATATATATATATATATATAAAACCTACCGAATATATTTAGACATGTAGATGTACACATATATATCTATAGATGTAGGCATTTGCATGTTTATATGTTCATATATATTTCTATATGTATATATTTATATATATATATATATATATATATATATATATATATATATATATATATATATATATATAAATGTTCATATATATTTCTATATGTATATATACATATATCAATATGTTGTACCTGTTTAGACATTAATATATTTACTCACACACATACATCTATATGTTGGAATACATTCTCTGTACTGTTGAATTTCTGGGCTGGATGATATTTTTGTGAAAACATCAGCGTTATGTGTATCTACCATGGTTTAGTGATAAATCACTTTGTGTATGAAGTGCAGGGTCCTGGGTTCGAGCCTTGCAGAGGCAGTTTATTTTGTTGCTGGGCAGAACATGGGCCATTGGATGCAGAGCGATTAAGGCACTTTAAAGCAGTTGTAAGCAGGTTTGAGCGGGTTTGTGCGGAGCTAAGGACTGCGAACCTCTAGTTACAGTTTCTTATATTCTGTTAGCTTCTAAATTTCTTAACCTGTGTAGGCATAGCTTACCCCCATGCAAACAAGCTGACACCAGCTTACTGCTGCTTAAAAGTGCCTACTCCCACTTACCCCCACCGCTAATTTCTTTAAAAGAAAAGAAAAAAGGGTTGATAAGAAAGTGGTGAAAATGGGGCACAAAGAGGGAAAGACAGTAGGGAAAATAACTAGGCATGTGCAGGAAGGGTATAGGAAAGGTCCATAGCTGCCCATTTCTTCTACAGCAACAGCTATGCATATACACTATATTTGCAGGTACATTTGGACCCTCAAACCCCTGGGAGAGGGGTGAGGACAACATATATTCATTGTGACGCCAATTACATGTGCCCAGTGGACACGTGTGTGAAATGGACAGCTATGTATGGGGTGAGATTTTTTTTTTTGTGGAACAGACTGCCCTTTTTTTTTTTTTCAGGTGAGAGTGGGATGTTGGGGAGGGATAGTAGGTATATTTGGGGAGGTAGGATGGTAGGTTAACAGACAAGACACACAAGACGCATACAGGGCCGATATATGACACATGTGGGGGGGTAAACACCTTGGACGGGGAGGGGTGTTTGGAAGTGGCAAACCCATGAGTCTTCAACTGGAAACAGTGGGACTGAGGTCTCCACCTATGGGCAGTCACCACTGCACCTCATGGCCCCAAAGGTGGCTGTGCTTAGGGCTGTGTAGGAGTGTAAAGCTCACCCTCTAATAGCACCACTCGGCCCTCAAGCTAGCATAGCGGCTGTCGATACTCCAGATCATGCTCCCTATACACCATGGCCCGGACCTGTTGGTGACAGGTTCCCCTCCGTGCCTGCTCCAAGGGAGGGGCGAGCCTCATGCCCTGCAGTGGTTCCACCCGAAGGTGGTGCAGGGACCATGGATGAGGAGGTCCCAGGCTTGGTCCCAGATGTGCTGGTGCCCGGTGCCATGGCCAGCTGAGGTGGGACAGGTGGGTCCGCTGGGACTGGCCTTCCCATACGAGCTGTGTTGTCACAGGTTTATGACGGATATGGGTTAGTAACAGTCAACAGCATTCAGGATTAGTTATAACAGCATGCATAGGTATTCCCATTAACTCAACTCACCAGATTTAACACAGTTGCAGAGCAAGCAGAACACATGTATATATGGAACAACAGTGGCCATTACAGGAGCATGCAGGTTTCATTGATGGCAACAGGCCACCAATATGGGTGTATTTTAACATGGGACATGCATAGAAACAAATGTAAATATTTATAAACCATTAGGACATATGTCCCAACAAAAGTTTGGAGTGTACACAGACCAGTTGAGGAGTGTCATTGTGTTATTATGCACATATGGTAGGGGTGAGAGAGAGAGTTCAATTAACAACTAATATATCCTTGTAGTTTTCACAACATTCTTAGTCACTGCAGTGATCTTTCCCTTACATGTATTATTACACTACCCAATGGCCTTATATTGTACACAGGTATGTTTATAGATTATTATATACGTGACCTGTGTCTTACATACAGGCGTGAGAGGCTGCATGTGTTAATGCAACATATGTTGAGAATTGCTGTCATACACTTTGGGTGAGGTGCTAGAACGACAGGTTTGTTTTCATATACATTCTCTGACTATGTACACGTTTGACTATCAGTTATATGTCATTGACAGCTGCCTACATTTCTTGGATCATTATACTGAATTTTCAGGGAACAGGGTACCAGGCTGGTGATATGGGCCATTTATCTGGATATGCTGGACAGATTGGAACAGTTGTGGGGTATGAATATGCATGCAACTTTCAATCTGAACATTCTTGCAAATTCTGTACAGTTGGGTGTAATTATGCATACAGCTTTCTATCTGCACATTGTAACAAAATCTGTTCAGTTGCGGGGTATGCTTATGCATACAACTTAGTAGCACTCCCAGGATTCAAGCCCTTGCTGTGTGTGACAAAAAATTATAGCTAACATCATAGTACACTGCGCTATCAGGGAATTGATGTAAAGCTTTCGACTGTTTTCTAAGTCTCCCTAACTTGTACAATATGACTGACCTCTTGGCACTTCCAACATTATTATGCAGGACTTCATACCCATTTTATCTGCATATCACAGTGTGGGTGACACTGCTTAAGATACAACAGTACTAGTTATAGTATGGAACAGATCGCCAACATATGAGAGTAGAGTAAACAGAAGCACTCCAGGGGTTATACCTTTATTCACAAACTATTACACATTTATTTCTACTGGTACAACACTTTCTAAGGCTCTTATATTTATTTGTTATGACAGTACATGCAGACTGATTACTAACCTGCCTCGTGATGCAGCCTTTGCAGCCTAGAATCATGGGCTTGCTGGTTCGCAGCCCACTCATCTACAGCTGTCAGAGAAATACAGTGATATTTAGCCATACCTATCCATAGTATACACAAGGTAGGCAATTATTTACTACTTAGTAGAATGAGTACTCACTCAGTACTGGGGCAATGGGCATCTGCCAAGACTCCTGGAGCCACTGTTCTAGTACATTGCCCCTCCGCTGCTTCAGGTCAACATGGTGGTGCCTGACCTGCTCACCAGTTCGGGGATACCTGTGGCACTGGTGAGGTCATGGGTGAGACTGTCCCAGGCCTCCGTTTTATACTGCGAGCCTTGGTACTGGCTCTGCAGTACTCTCTGATCATGGTGTTTTACCAGGAGCCATACCATGATTTTTGACTCCTGGATGCCCCAGCGCTGTTCTCTAAATCAAGTGCCTTCACCCACACCAGCCATTCTGCCTGCAGTAGGAAGCTACAACCAGTTATGGGAAGTATTCCCACCTGTGGGGGTTAAATACAGCTGTTTTCCCCCACTTTCCCGTGATTGGCCAGTTTTGAAAAGGCTAAGCTATGGGCAGACCTGCTTACATAAGGTTGGCACTGCTTAAAGTGGTATACCATTGGGCAGATTTAATTTGACTCCCCTACACATTGCTTACACTTACTAACTTGAGCTGTGCTGCAGTTAGCATTGCTTACTAGTTAATTAGCACTATATTTACCATTTGGCAATGATTTATTCTTCATTACAGGTTATATATGTGTCTGGTATCCGTGATTCATGTGTACATACACTGTATGGGGACCTGGGGACTTCTACACTTTATTACAATAACACCTCAAATCTATGCTTACTGCAGTAATCCAGTTCACACATGTTATGTAGCAGGTTATACCACTTCACACTGTATATAGATTCAGTTCACATGTTTGGTTTGATTTTTTCACTGGTGAGAATTAGTTTGCTGATACCTCATTCATATCTATTGCTATGATGGCTTAGTGGTTAACTACTGTGACTATAGTGTACAGGGTCCTGAGTCTGAGCCTTGCAGATGCAGTTTATTTTGCTGCTGGGCAGAACATGGGCCGTTGGATACAGAGTGATTAAGGCACTTCAAAGCAGTTGTAAGTGGGTTTGCATGGGTTTGCATGACGGTAAGCACTGCTAACCTCTGGTTAGAGTTTCCTACACTCAGTTAGCTTCTACTTTGCTTAATCTGTGTAGGCAATGCTTACCCCCGCGCAAACGCACATAAACATGCTTACTACTGCTTATTTGTGCTTAAACCTGCTTACTAGTGCCTTATTTATTATGACATTGACACTTCACATGTACTACAGTTCACATTTAAATGTTATTATGTAGGTTATATGGCAAAAAAATGTAAAAATATGTTCATATACAGATTTCACATGGAAAATGATATGTGCTACAGTGGGACTCAAACCGGGAATGCCTGTTCGTTAGGCGTATGCTCTAAGCATATATATATATATATATATATATATATATATATATATATATATATATATATATATATATATATTCCTTGTTATCCTCTTCAGCCTTTTCAGCTGCTTTAACTATAGCTAAGCGATGGGCAACCCACGCACCTATGGTTAGCTGTACTCGGGGTTTTAAAAAAATAAATAGAAGGGTTTCTTCATTTTATTTAAATGTACTGTTGCTGTTGAACACATGGAGACTGTTGGTGGGGATATGCAGACACCTATGAGCGGTCTCGCTCATTTATTTACACTTTCTTCTTCTCTACTTTGCAGGGGCATGTTTATTCTGAGAGCTCTGCTCTCAGACACGCCCCCTGCACTCGTACACGCTCCGTATAGGATTTGGAGCTCAGGCAGCGTGCCTTTATTAATATGCATGGCACGCTGCCATCCTCCTCTTAACTGCCGCTTCCGTGCAGGACTAGATTAGTCCTGCACGGAAGATTAGTAAATACGGGGGAATGTCTTTTCTTCTAATTGTACCTTTTTATGCATCCCAGAATTTTGTCATCCTTCTTACCTCACAGTTGCCCTTTCCTAATTTTTGCTGATGTTATTTTGCCATCAGATGTGAACAACTTCCCTGGCTTTTTGTTAACTAGTCAATTTATTTTGCATTTCTTTAACAGTGAATTTCAAGTTGCCATGTTTCAGCTGACTTCTCAAAATTTGTTCTCAGCCTTATGATTTTTGTCAGGTGTCGTGCATATAAAATAAGCAGAGTAGGTTAACAAACAAGATGTTATTTTTTCTGATCTGCATAGTATGGAAATCAAACTAGAGTCTGAAAGATTTAATTGAATCACAGCTGCACTGCTACACCACTGTCTTATAGTACTCTAGTTCTTCATCCATCCCTCATACGGCATAATCTAACAGGATGACCATTAAAAGTTCCTTATGTTGTCATAAAAGGGTAAGAATTTCCTCATTTAGAACATAAATACATTTAGTTAGCTATATAAAAAAACTAGTATATGAACACATTTGCAAGTTTGCACCATAAGGCACTGGACAATAAATAAATAATACTGAACATGTGCATGTATGTGTGTCAGTGTGTCTTTGTGTGCAGACATGTGTGTTTGTGTGTCTGTGTTAATGGAAGGAAGAGTAAGCATTTAGTCATTTAATATTAAAGAGTCTCAGTTTAATCCATTTTTGTCCATATGTTAATGTGGGTAGAACCAAAATTAATTTATACAAAGAACTATATTAATGAAAATGATAAAGACACTTCTTACTGTTTTATAAGCTAAAGCCAGTCAAAATTAAACAAAAGAAAAGTTAAAGCTACCACAAGTAATAGGACAGCAAGTTTTCAAAAGTCATCCTCAAGTTCTATGTTTGTGTGTGTGATCACAAATTCACTGGGCAGCAGTTAAGAAAGGTTAATTTGATGGTCTGTTTGAAATTTCCTGTTCTTTACACTCTGGAAAACGTACATCAATAACAAACATGAATGTTTACACTGATGACACCCTTCTCAGTTAGTAGGGAAGTTGAACCATTCGTAACATACACACACACACACACACACACACACACACACACACACACACACACACACACACACACACACACACACACACCATTAACTTACCTTACTTGGTCCAGGGCCTTCCGTTGCATAGCTCCATATTCCGCTAAGCTCCGTGTGATGTCATGATCCCGTGGTGAAGTCCTTCCATCCCACGAGAGCAGGCCAGCCTGCCGACATTGCAGTCTGATCCCTTTCCAAGTCTATGCAGTTTTAACTAACTGCATAGACTTCTGGGATGCTCCTGACTGCTGTGTTTTTAATCCGGACTGCTTCTGAATCAGTCCAGAGCTCTGCACATGCTCTGGACTGGTTCAGCAGCAGTATGGATGTCGGAAATGCCGCGAGTGCACATGCGTGAAGTTTTGTGATTTTTTTTATTTTTATTTCTTTCTTCTTTCTTTTACAGCTGGAGGCTGCAGTCCTGCAGTCCAATAGCATGGGCCGCCCCCGGTCTTAACCACTTCTCCTTTTGCAGTGACATTCATAGAGGTTGGGTGGCAACTAAGTGTGGTTTGAGAAGTTTACTGTACTGGGTCCTGGGCAGATATGCCCACAGATCCACCTGGTCCTTCAATCCCAGGAATCCCTTTGCACCATAGCCTCTGTGAAGGCAATGAGGACTATGCCTATCACTAGCACATTCTCTCCCTCTCAGTATAAGCATAGCCACCCTTCTATGCCATTGCCTCAGACACATTAGCCACTAATTGAAGCTGAGTTACATCAAGTTGAGGTCAGCGCTTTATACCGCTATGCCATGGCACTGTCATAGATCCAGAAAAGTCTTAGTTCCTCTTTACTCGTATCTCATCAGTCCTGTTATTAAATATAATGCCCCTCTTAGTATGTATTTGTGTAAACATATCACTCGACTTAAGAGACCTTAAGAGAGATTCCTAACTAAAAAGATCAGTGGCATCAAAAATCTTAGATATCAGGACAGACTGGCAGTTGTCTCAGTGGACTTTGTCTCTTACAGGCTCCTCTTTGAGGATCCGTGTCTAATCTTTTGAGCAATAAAAGATGTAACCCTCTTTGATGTCCTATTACTTTGCAGAACAAAATACCTGGTTAAAGGAACTAAACCTTTATCAACAGATAAACAAAATACATTGGTGTGATTGACTCATATCTGAATATCTTTCACACCTTTGGAACAAATTTCCAGTACATGTCAAGCAGAGTAGCGCCTATACCACCTGTAGGGTAAACCTGGATACTTGGATGGGCAGCCTGAAATTCACCAGAGGTCTATTTTTCAGTGCTCTCCTTGTGGGTGAATGGAACTTTTGCATATGCTTTATTGGCTAGGATTCCAATGGTCTGTAGATTGATTGTCTAGTACTTATCTAGAACCTACGAACTGACCAAAATGCACAAATACACAGCTCTGACTAGACTGGCTGATATATGTGTCTCAGAATGCATACCTCTCAACTGTACAGATTTTTGCAGAATGTCTAGATTTTTGCCTTAGAGTTTTGGTCTGTTCCTCATAAAATTTGTGATTTTTCTGGTAAATCATTGAGGTTATCTGAGGACTGAAGTCACAAAATAATGACATACATTTGTATTTCAGACTTCATATCCTTCGGAAAAATGCATGCTAAGACAAATTCTGTTATTCTAGCAGCTTTCTAAGTTTATAAGAGCAATATTTAAAATCTGTCCTTATTGTGGGCCTCCATACCCCATTTTGTGAGGCTTTGTCCAGATTTTTTGCACTATGAAGTTGAGAGGTATGCGAGTCAAAAGTTACAACCTGATGTTAAACTAATTTTAGAGAAATCCAACAAAAAACAGTGAAATTCAGTTCTGGTTTAAACCAAACAATCCAAAAGACAGAAAATAAAGCCAGTGAAGAAAAATCCACTTTAATAGTAGCAGAACTTCAGTAAGTGCTTTCGTCTTAAAACAGACTTCTTCAGACTGAAGTGAATATAATTACAAAACATTTAAATAACCAATTAAGTCACATGACAGGCTTGCTCAGTGTTTTAACCCTTTGCGTTTCAAAAGCAATGAACTCTTCCCTATTATTCAAGCCTGGAAATTGGCATGCATTTAATTTTACCTGCCACTTATACTCAAGCCATCCTAATGCGCCTTCATGGTTAAAGCATAATTCCACATCTTTTAAAGCTTCTAAAACTAAGAACTTAAAAGCAACCTTACAGTTTCCAAATTTAAAATGCTTAGCTAATGTATTCTTTTTGTCCCCTATTGAAATGGCATATTTATGTTCATACATTCTCTTAATTAAGTCACGTGTTGTTCTTCCAATGTAATAATATTTACATGTTGTGCAGAATACTAAATAAACCACAAATTTAGACTTACAAGAGAATGCCTCATTAATATAAATCTTCATGTTGTTAATAATTGTGTTTCTTCCATGTACGCAAAATTGCGCATGTTGTAGTTGAAACATTTGATCATGCCTTTCCTTTCATTCCTAGTCTTGGGCAAATAAATTTTTTTCTGAAAAAAGTTCTGAAAGCTTTTGGGGCTTTTTGTGTAAAAATAGGTTTATTACTTCTGCAATATCAGGAGCTCCTCTAAAATGATTCCAATTGTTGGTTATTATATATTTTTATAACACTGGAATTCAAACTATTGGTTACAGGCATTCTAACTTTATGGTCATTAGTTCTGATTTTTTGTGTTTTAGATGTAGTTGCATTTCTTTGCTGTGTGACCATAGACTTAGTATTAAGAATCAAACTCTGTGGATACCCCCTATTTTGTAATTTGTCACAAAAATTATTGCTTTCTATTACATAATCCTCCTCACTAACAGTTAACTCACTGATTCTCATCAGTTGACCTTTAGCTAAGTTTATTTTAGTTTTGTAGAGATGCATACTACTAAAATGCAAATATGAATTGTTCTGAACTTCTTTTTCTGTAAGTTTTGGTAGCAAGTCTGTCCCATACCTTCAAAACACACACATCTAAAAAAATAATAGAAACTTGGTTGTACTGGTAAGCAAATTTCAAATAGCTACATACATTGGTTAAATAGGTGGTAAAACTTTCCAAAGTAGTATCTGTCCCTCTCCAAACTAAAAACAGGTCATCAATAAAACAAAACATAGTGAATATTTTGTCAATGTAGATACTATCAAGAATATGGGTGGTTTCCCACTCATTATTCAATAATAAATTTGTGTAACTGGGAGTCATTGTTACCCCCATAGCTACTCCATTAGTTTGTCTAAAGAATAGATTGTTGAAACTAAAGAAATTGTAACTCAAAATAATATCCAACAATTCCATCAAAAGAGACACCATATTACTGGAAAACATTTTAGATCTTATCAGTTCTAACCTGACTGTGTCCATACCTTTTTGTTTGGTATGACTGTATATAGTGATTTGATGTCTAAAGTGACTAAAGTTTGTCAACAAAATCAAAAGTGTCTTTAATATAAGTTTTGTTCTCAACTACAACTTGCTATAAGTGCTTGTCAACATAAATGGCCATACTCTCAGTTTTGCTGTTAGTACTGGAAACTACATCTAACGGGAAGAAAAGAATGCATTAGCTAAGCATTTTAAAGCTGGAAACTGTAAGGTTGATTTTAAGTTCTTAGTTTTAGAAGCTTTAAAAAATGTAGAATTATGCTTTAACCCTGAAGGCGCATTAGGATGACTTGAGTATAAGTGGCAGGTAAAATTAAATGCATGCCATCTTTTATAAGATGAAAGTGCTTACTGACGTTCTGCTACTATTAAAGTAGATTTTTCTTCACTGGTTTTATTTTTTTTTCTTTTAATTTTAGAGAAAGCCATACAAACTGCTTTAGAAGCAGAGTTGGCTAAAAAGTAGAATGCATGTTCAAATATAGCTGTGAGACAAAGCATAAAGTTAACAGTATGTTTAAAAAGAAATATGATTCTGAGCAAAACAAATAATTGAGAAGGAAGCAGAGTGATTGTACCCCAAGGAAATGCAGAAGGTGAGACTGAGCCCATAATGAATCTGGGCAGTGTGCTGCACATGGCAGAAGGTATATGAGATTTAAGAAGCTGGGACATTTTATTGTCATTTATAAAACAAAACTAATTCAAGTGTCTTCTTCTGAAAATTAAACAAAACTAATTTGCAAAAAGCATTTTGGGAGTTCTGCTGCTACTTTGAAAGATGTTGACGAGGACTGGGAAGTTAAAATTCCTATTTATGGTATTCCTAAGAGCTTCAGGATTGCTACAGTGGCTGATGTTACTGTGATACCATGTTCTCCCTACAGACGTTTCTTAATGCGTTTGCAGTTACTTGATGTGTAGATTGAAATGCATAGCCCTGCAGACAAGGTCAAATGTATTGGCAGATTTCTAGCCATGTATGAGTGGAATGGGCATAAGTCTGAGTTTTGGGTTTATGTGCTTGATAGTGTGCACATAAACAATCTAATCTGCAGAGCTGTGGCATATGAGATGGGTCTAATTGCTAAAATATCAGAATCAGTGCAGTCGTGTTTGATAAAGCTGGCCTGCTTGATTATGAGTCAGTCACAATTTAAAGTCAGGCATTGTTCCATATGACTTAACAGCTCCAAGGAAGTTGCTGTTGCTTTTGCTGTCCAAAGCACAAGTAGCAATTAACAGAATACAAAGCCTTGATGTAACTGAAAGTGTTACAGAACCATTTCAGGGGTGTGCTCTAATGGTCAAAGTGTTACAGAGCCATTTGAGGGGTGCGCTCCAATGGTCCTACTAATTAAAAAGAATGTTCAAGTATCAGTATATATTGATTTAAAAATCAGAATGATGAAGTTGTGAGGAAAAAGTTCTTCTTGCCTATGTTATATGACTTTGCGCCATATCTAGTAAATACTAACTTTTCCATGCTAGCTGCTTTTAGTAGGTTCTGTCAAAAACCCCCTAGACAAGCAGAAGCTGACTATGTTCATGTCTTCAGTGGAAAGGCTCTGTTTTAAAAGGCAGCAATTTGATATAACCTCAGTGCTTGAAATCTTCCAAAGTAAAATGAAGATTTAATTATGGGTCTAGATGGTGTTGTTTTGATGGATGACATCCTAGTGCTTGGACCTGACATAAATACATATAATGCAATACCAGAAGCTGTGTTGTAAACTGTCAAAAACTCTGATTTAAAACTGAAATAAGACAAGTGCTCTTTCAGTAAAACAAAGTTCCAGTACTTGGGCACCACATAAATGCCAGCTAGTGGGACTGGATCAGATAAAACAAAGACAGAGCAATAGCAAAACTGCAAATCCAAGATATGTGACAGAGCTGAGACAAGCCATAGACATGATCAGTTATTTAGGGATGTTCATACCTGACCAGTCCACAATTCTTTGTCCTTTAACAGGCTTTTTTAAGAAAAGTGTACTTTCATCAAGAGGTCCTGCTCAATTCCAAGCATTCAGTAAAGTAAAAGAAATGGTCACTGCATCCTCAGTGTAAGCCTACTATGGTGTCACTAAAACAACAGTGAGTACTGGTGCTGGCAGCCATGTGGCACAAAAGGAATAAGCTCTTACTGCACCCCAGATGACATGGGTTCGATTAGCGGCATAGGCATAGAGGGGCCATGAGAATGGCTCACCCATTCTACTGGGAGGGATTCAGCCTAGGCTTGATGCAATAACTCTGTTGCAAAGGCAGAGTGCCACTTAATCAGGAGGGTTGTGTATGCATGGAAGCATAAAAGCACCTCTTGAGGCAATGATTGCAGGGCTCATAAGGCTATTGTTGGGTAGTAGGAGGTTAGGGCACATGATCCGTCACTAATATGATGTTGGTCTGCAACCAGCCGTGAGTTGCATTAATTCTGGGGGAGGTGAATGTGGAGAAGAACTTGTGCCAGCTAATGATCAACTGTGAGGAGAAAAAGAAAAAAGTGAATACTGATGCCAGTAGTTATAGACTGGGTGCTGCAATATTTTAAACAGAAGGCCAAGTAATTTATCTCATTGAGTACTGCTCTAGAATGTCAACTGATAACTAAACTCAGATGCACAGAGATTTTAACAGAGTACCCAGCCAGTGTGTGGGCATGAGAAAAGTTCTCCAAATATTTATTAGGCCTTAAGAGTTTTCAATACCAGCCTGATGACAAACCACTAGCTCCATTAATTAATTTTATGACCTAGACAAAGAGACACTGAGGTGCCAAAAACTGTTAATGAGACTGAGAAGGTTCAGTGCCAAAGCAATGCATGTACCCGACAAACAGTTTGTTGTTCAGTCCAGAAATCCTGTAACTGAGTAGCCTTTATCAAATATCAAAGAAGTTGTTGCTGCTTACAAGCAAACCATAAAAGTGACAAGACTTGTAACTACCAAAAGAGTAGAAAAGCTTCAATGAGGTATTTTAAATCATTCAGAATTGTAAGCTGTTATCCAGCATATGCAGAATGGATGCTCAAAACATTACACATTATCAAAACAGCTCATGCATAAATATGCAGTCAGAACACAATATATCAGCTAGGTGGCTTATTGTTATTTCAAGGCAGAATTGTTGTACCATTACCTCAAAGAGCAGAAGTTGCTTGCCAAATGCACAAAGGTCACTGGGGTCTTACAGAAAGAGCTAAAGTGTTGGTATGGTGACCATCTATCAAACAAGATGTTATCAATCTGTTGTCCAAGTGTGAGTTCTGTATTGTACATAAATCATAACAGAGATAGGAACCACTCATACCGACATCTTTACCTGATGATCGGGGACAAAAGATAGCAGATGCCTTGTGTGAATTTGAAGGCAAACATTACCTTAGTTTAGCTGATTACTACTAATGTGACATCAAAATCATGCATGTGCCAGTCACGATTAGCTGACAAATAAGGGTCTATATTAGACTGTTGAAACATCAAAAGAGCGAATGCTCTGTTCTCTCCTTTATGTTTTGACGTTGTGATATAGACCTGCCAAATAATACTTAGATTCAAAACAACTCTCACCAGGTAAAACCTATTCACTATACTAGTCACTGAGAATGGCATGCAATTCATGTCCACTGAATCTCAGTTTGTTGATGAATATGGGTTTACTCATACCATGTCAAGTCCACACTTCCTATACTCAAATGGTGAAGCTGTGAAAGTTGTGCAAACTGAAAATTAGATCCTGAGGCGATCTGATCCACATAAAGCATTCATGACATACTGTGCAACTTCTCATAATTTAGCAGGTATTAGACTTTCATAGCAGATGTTTGCAAGAAAATTATGAACTGACATGCCAACATTAAAGACAAAATTTGTAACAAAACATACTGCATACAACATGGCCAAACAAAAGTATTAAAGAACAGAGCTTCATACAAAAGGCTTTATGACTAACATCATTCTGTACAACAACTACCTACCCTACAACCTGGTCATATTGTCCACTTAAAATTAGAGGTGAAGAAAAAAGGGGACATAGCAGGTGTTACTGTGCAGAAAACTTCAGAACCATGATCCTACATGATACAAAGAAGAGATGGTACCATGGTAAGATGAAACGTAAGACATATCCAAATAGTTTGTGATGAGTATCGACCTAATTGCAGTGTTCCAGAATACTAAACCACCCAATATGAGCCTAGAATGACTAAATCGTAGTCTAGCTAGGCTAACCCTATGCCTAACTCTTGAGCTAATCTATCTCAACCAAACATTTGAGACAAGAGAAGAAGTTTTGAGTTTATCTGCTTGCATTGGCAGACTGTGTGTTGTACAACCAATGCAATTGAGTATAACTGTTCAAAATGGCTTCCTGTTGTAATTTAGAGACTTATATGTATGAATTATTTAAAGTAAGAGAATAGAACCCTGAATGTTGGCCATCTTTGTTCTCCTTTTAAAGTTGTTTTTATTGCAAGGGACAAGCCCCTTGCACCCCATGAACTTATATAGAATAACTCTGAGATCACCATCCATTGCAGAAAAGGTGATATTCTGAAACAGCAATCTCTGACTTAGTATATTTAAGTCCATATTTTCACATATTCAGTCTTGTTGTTGCAGGACTCGCACTACAGGTCTATTACAACTGTGGTCAGCTCTGACTGGGGCAATGAGTCTTCAACCCACTGAAGAGCATCCTGGGCTGGCTGAAGGTGTCACTACACTACCTGCTCCACCACTTCCTCAGACAAGTCCTGAAGCCCACAGTCAGTGAGGAGTGTCAGGCTGTCATGTGACAGGGTGCCTGCAGGACAGGTGCCACACCCCCACCCTTGTGAAGACATCCCTGGATGGACAGAGGATGAACATTCCATAACCTGGAAAGCATACATCTGGACTGCACCTAAGGATTCTGCATCTGTATAAAAATTAATAGAAAGAAAAGAAATACAATTAAATAAAAAAAGGACAAAGGGATGCATAATTAATAAGAGAAAGACAGAAAGTGGGACACAAAGAAGAAATGCAGACAATAAATTCACACACAATGTTAGACATCACTCCAGTCTTTATTAGCACTGAATTTTATTTTTATTTGTATTAAGACTTTATTAAAGTAAAATAACATTTCTGGGAAATAGTTATGGAATCATTGGAACAACCAGTATATTGCTATCAAGCAGTGGTGATTTTTACACTTGCATTCTACTGGTACTAATGATATGCTGATTTAAAATAAGAAATGGTAATACATTTGAAATTTCTGCCTGATATGGATTTTGCTGCAATACTGTACTAAAAACACTTTACTTTTTTTATTATCTTTGCATATGAATTACTCTTGCAGTTATAATAATAAAACCATTTAAAATAGAACAAAACATTAAACAACATGAATTACTTAACATTTCATTTTTATTTGAAAGAAAACGATTCATACTTGTGAACACTCACAGTCAGCCTCACCAATCTTGTGTTCTTCTGGGTTGAATTATACTCTATTTCCTCATTAGCTACATAGAAAACACATAACAACATGGTTGTTTATCTGTTTCAGATTTTTGTTCCTTAATATTTCTGACATGATTACTTGAACTATTCATCAAGGCATTGAAGCTATTCTTGCACTTGTGTAGTAGTCCCTGTGTACATTAAGGTATGTACTGTATAGCCCATACTATATTTACCATGGGGACTTTCCAGAGACAGACTGGGGAAATGTTGTGGATCTCACAGGCTTCTGGCTCTAGGATACTGCAGCAGTTTCTGGATATAGTCTTGATTCATGTTTATCAGTACATACATTTCCCTGTGTCACCTCTGGACTGAGTCAGGACTATATGTGCCTTTTATGGGGTGGCACATTTCCTATCCCTGTGTACATTAAAGTATGTATAGACCTCACTATACTTACCTCAGGGACCTTCCGGAGACAGACTGGGGACACATTGGGGATCTGACAGGCTTCTGCCTCTAGGATACTGCAGCATTTCCTAGATGTAGTCGTGACACATGTTTATCAGTATATTTATTTCCCTGTGTCACCATAGGACTGAGGCAAGACTATGATTGCCTTTTATTGGGTGGTACATTTCTCTAAGGTACTCGGTGTGATATATTGTACCCATGTTACAATTAGGGCTCCTTCTAGTTCACATGGTGGGCATAACCACAATAAAAAGGGCTATCACTCCCTCAACTGCCAAGTACTGTGTGATGAATAGGTTGCATCACACATGATTTCCATGTCTGGCACACTAGCTCACTCTACTACCTCTTCCGCATGGTAGGATACCCTTTGGTCATCTTGTTGGTAAGTGGAAAATAATTGTTTATATTGTATTTAAGTAGTTATTCATGTTAAAATATAATGCTTAATACTAAACTACTTTTTCTTTGTTTTGCCTCTCCCCTTTTCTCTCTGTCTCTCTGTTTATTTTTTATTTTTCATTTCTTGTTTTTCAGATGATGCTGGCTATCCTCTGAAGCCATGACTCATGACACCAGTGAGAAATCCAAGTGAAGATGCAGAGAGGATACCTATAACGCATCCCTATCCCAGACCCACATTGTCATCAAGAGGGTATTTAGACCCCTGAAGAGCTGTTCCATAGTGCTGTTTCTGTATGACCGAGTTACTGCTTGCTGTATGTTTATTGACTATTGTATTCTGTGCAACATGCTCATGCACTGGTCTGGAGGTGAACTGACCCATACTGTCACTGCAGTTCAGAATTCCAGTCCAAGTATGACTAATGATAACTGGCCAGCAAGAGTAGTAAGGGACCCCATATGGCAGGCTCATGCATGGCATATGACTGCACAAGTAAAGAGGTAATGCCTAGTCCAGAACTAAGGACCATGACATTCAGGTTAGTATTTCCTTTCTTGTGAAATAAAACACATAAAGTATATTTGATGCATGCAGTGTTATCTGTGGGCTATGCTGTGTAGTGCATGGTCTGTAGTCACAGTTCATCTGACATTCTCTCTCATTTTAAAATGTTTTATTTTTTATAAAAGTTACTCATATTGTTGTTTGTTAAAGTCATGCCTGAGTGCTCATTGACTTATTTTCAATGATGCCATACTGTATTAAATAAATAATAATCACCTTTTTCCTCTGTTTTGATGAATAAATTCTGCTGTAGTTCTTACATATGGAAGTACTGAATGTCCTCAACATTTTAATATCTCATGAGTTAATGTATTGTAATTTAATGAAAATGTGTTATACTGTATTTTATATTATGCCATTTCATTCCAGAGTCTGTTTGCTGCTGCACTGCACATCTGATTATTTTCATGTTGTCAGACACAATAACACGTGACTTCTGAGACATAACATTATCACCATTTGTGCAGTGCTGAGGGTAAAGTGGCAGCAGTGTAAGCTTACATGGCTGGATACTTATTTAAGTTCTAATTCGCTTATTATATTTCTCCAGAAAATGTTTGTGAATTAATACCTTTATGTTGTAGGTAACTGGTGCCTGTAACAATGGTAATGCATAATGCATATGGCATTGCTGTTAATGACTGCAGTGACATGTAATATGCTGTGAACCTATGAACCTGTGAGTGTAGTGTCATCATGTGTGTGACTTTGTGATGCACTATCACTTCCTAAAGAGTTGCTAACATATTGTGGGGTCTGAGATTCTGCTGTTAAACTTGGGGATTGCCTGCCACTTTCCTCAAGCTGCCTCATAACTGTAACTATGTATTCATAATCATCATCATTTCCACCAACACCCATTCTGCTGTTGATATCCTATAAATTTATTGGTACAGTGGAGCTGTTTGTTTCTGATGCTGACTCTGTAAAAATGATTTGAAAACACTGTTAATAATAAACTAGCATACACTGCTGTATGCTTATTAAAGGGTGAGTGGGACACTTACTGTGCACACTGCCTTCATTGCTATTCTGTGCTGATGTACAGGGTTCACCTATTAATAACTAATTCTCTTGTGTTTAATGTGATCGTTCCTTGTCAGCAGTCAGTTCTCTATATGAATATATGTTACTGTTTTAAACCAACCATCATGAGCAGATGAGTATTGCTGCTGTAGACATTGGTAATGCCCAGTGACCTCACCACCTCTGATTACTGTAGTGCCACCATCTTCTGTGTCATAGTCATCCTATCAATGGATAGAAGGTATTCCTCATTTGGTGTTAAATAATTGTTAGGAAATTGCGTTCTGCCTGATGTTTCTTCTAGCACCTCCTAGCATATAATTTGCTCTATTCTTGCACTGTGCTAATGCTTAGTTTCTGCCACCCACTGCATTAGAGTCGGGAAGTACTTGATTCCTGTCTTTAGTCCTCTCAACTTGTTTGGCCTCCCTTTACCAAATAGAAGTTTCCTATAATATGTCTTAAGGGCTGCCATTAGGAAAACATTTTCCTCATGGCTAAAGTTATCCTTTCTCTGCTTTTTGTAATCATTTCTGCATGTTAAAAATGGGCCACCATTACATAGTAAAAAGTTTTCAATATAATCAGCTTTTAAAGTATGAAACACTGGCCAAGCGTGTCTGCCACCCTCATAAAAAATGTTAGCTAACACAAATCACATAATTATATGAAAACATCTCAATCTAGCTAAGTAAAATTGTGATAGGGCCTTCAGATCATTAAAGCTATCAGTTTTTTTTACATAACTCATCCTTCATCCACCCATTACCATTGTCATGTATTCATAATACTGTCATTTTTTATTCATCTCTGTCACTCAGAAATCTCCCAGTAAAAACACATGCATGTTGACTCAACAAAATATCCTTAGCACTGCAAACCTAATAATTAAATGACTGCATTTCTATAATATATGCATAATCACTAAATGATACCAAAGTAATGATTATTCTCAGTGATCAGTAATCATTTCCATTGCTCCTGTACTGAAATCCAACTTCTAAATGACAGTAATTATAGAGATCATTCATTGCCATTATAATATGTACGCAATATATGTCAAAATAACATTTCTTAAATTTAACTCACTAAATCTCACTATTTGAAGTGGTTCTTATTAAATTATATTACGTTTTAATTATTTGCCCACTTTAAGAAGTCTGTAGTATCCTAAAACATTTGCAGCCTAACTTAAGTATTGACAAATGAATATGGTGATTTTCAACTTTTCCACATAAATTCACAGCCATTAAATGTGTCTTATGAAAATGAGGCCTATTTTGTATATCTCTGTGAATCACAGTACTGCATGTTCATAGGTTCATAGAGTAGTACTAGGCTAACTGCCCTTGCAAGCCATTTTAAGCCTAGCCAATTATCCCTTGTGAGACTCAAACCCTGTATCTTGTGTTTGTAAGGCAAACACCTTAACCATTAGGCCACCCTCCCACTTCCCAGCCACATATGGACATACATTGCTCTTAGATGATCATGAACGCAGGCCTAGAAGGACATGAACATGCTTCAGATAGCTCTGTAGTCCGCAGCATTATTCAGCAGTCCCCATGTTGCCGTGGTAACAGGTGAATGGCCCTAGACTAAACTGAATCAGAAATGGAGTAATTTGAATAAGAGTTTGCCCCAACATGAAGTGTAATCCCTGCTCATCTAAGGTCATTTGTCACTCCTTAGCACCTCAAACAACTCATTTCCTAAAACTTGCACTTAACACACAAAGTAACATATATCCCCCCAAAAAAAGTATAATTGCTGCTGTTCTGCAAAAGGCGTGTATAAATGACATTCAGATGTAATACTCAAACAAATGCACTTTATGCAATGACCAGCAGCAGTAGCAATTGTAAATCATATACATAACAATCAATATAGTTCATTTTTTACTTAGCACGTAAGTGAAATGTGAATGGTTTCCTTTAAGAAAAAAACATATGTTACAAAGCATTTTGGTTAAACCAATAATATCAATACCTGGTGTACTGCCCCTGCTACTTAAATGGGTTAAGGTGATGTTACACCTCAGAGGGAGTGGTTCTGAACTGCTGAATTACAGCCCTTGTCTTTCTTTCTTCATTCTGGTTCTGGTACTTTGTGTCATGGCTTCACCTGTGAAGGCATTAGGCCACACTCTAAGCTGGTCCGACAAAGAAACTCTTATTATGGTCTACCTTTTCAAGGAATCATATCTGGAAAAGATCCAGGTTTGCACAAAAACTACTACCTGGAAAAAAAAATTATATCTGTCAGGAATTGGGTGACCACCTGTCATCCCTGAGAGGTATCACCTGCTCTGGCCAACAGTGTTGTCACTGATATGATGACTTGCAGAAACATAGGCTGGGCCAGATAGCTGAGTGGATAGACCAGGTACTGGAGAGAGTTCTATAAGAAGTACACATTTTTTTTCACTGGTCACTATTTTATTGGGTCATATTTTACATAACAAAGTATAACAAGTTTGCATAAATAATATTTGCTGAAAAAGATATGTGTAACTGCAAATATCTGTAATGTTATTATGATAATACAAAGGAAGTAAAAAACATGTATATACACATATGCATCTGTTAAAAAAGATATGATAGCTATGTGGTAACATAATTCAGGAATGGGTGCAGATTGTGAAGCTGTACAAACTGATTTCCCCAAATATGAGTGTAATATCAACAGAGGTCTCCAAGTGGGACACCATTACAGGCTCATGGACAACAATAAAAGAAGCATGCACAATCATGGACGATATCAGAAAAATACCACCAGTAACCCAATGTCTCTGACACAACATATGTGATTCGGAGTGATCATAGATGGTTCTGCACGAGCACACTTGTACAACTATTATGACATGTCATCAATCTATGAGGGTAATCAAGCACATCATCCTGACATGGTAGCATCTGCTAGAGGTGTTAGGAGGTCACTGCTATACCTGTATATGACATTAACATCACTACATGCTAGTTGGCTGGTGTGCATGGCAAATATATATATATATATATATATATATATATATATATATATATATATATATATATATATATATATATATGGGTCTACTTCATTTGATCGAACTTTTACAATTGCGAACCACATATGGTCGAGACCATATGTTCGAACTTGTAAAAGTTTGAAAACTGACGTAAAACCACAAAAAACAAAAAAACATAAAATTAAACATCTATAACAGGGGAGCTATGCCCCCCTGCACCCCCCACGTGGTGGGCTTCACCCCCCTTACTTAAATATACCAACTCCGAGATCGCACTACATTGCGGAAATGGGAGATCTTCCCTTTTAGCTCTGTACAGAGATTTCCGTTCAGTCAGATCAGACTTTTATAAATTCGAACATATGGTCTAGGCCATTTGTGGTTTTAACTTATAAATGTTTGATCAACTGAAGGGGACCCATATATATATATATATATATATATATATATATATATATATATATATATATAGGGTCTATATTATAGAAGAATGTCGAACACACGGATCAGTGATTTTTTTCCCAGGGAAAAAAAATTGCTGATCCATACAAAAAAAGAAAAAATCAAAACACAAAATAAAGTGGATGTGGGGGGACTGTGCCCCCACACCCCCCCTACTTAAATATACCAACTCCGAGATCACACCATAGTAGAGGAAATGGCAAAGTCCCGAAAAAGGCCCAGTGACTTTTTTTTCCCTAGGAAAGAAATCGCTGTTCCATGCTTTAGGTATTTTGTCATTTCGCGTAATGACTTTTGACTAAACACCATTTGCAATTCATTGCATTCGCTAAAATAATAGGGACTATATATATATATATATATATATATATATATATATATATATATATATATATATATAAGGCACCATCCAGACTGTCACAAATGTAACTATGCACTGTGTGCATCACTGGAACAGGTATCACACATACATTCCTGTCAACCTCTTAGAGCAAGAAATGTAGACAAAGGCACAAATAATGGGGGGAACAAAGGCCTAAAAATAGGGACAATTTTTAAATATGGTTCTTACTAACTTAGAACATTGATAGAATAACAGATTTTTGATTAACATAAATTTTCGGAGAGGTATGAAGTCTGAAAATCAAATGTCTGTCATTATTTTCTGACTTCAGTCCTTAATGACTTGCCATTGTTTTACCAGAAAACCACAATTTTATGAGTAATAGATCAAAAATATGAGGCAAAAATCAGGACATTCTGAAAAAATCTGTACAGTTGAGAGGTATGCTAGTGTAATACCTTGATGGGTGTTCAGCACCATCAGATAGTAATGTTTATGCAGCAAAAAGTATACGTAGGTATGGCCAATAAAATATGTGGGAGCTCACTGTGGCAAAGGTGGTACACTTCAGTTACATATCACTGGAAGATATGCAGGGGGTAAGGTTGCCACCCATCCCGTTGTCAGCGGGACACTCATGGGTTAAGCTACCTTATCCTGTTGCCTGCTGAGTAGTGGGACCTGAAAAGTCCTGCTTTTGCGATCGCATTGAATTGCCGTGGAAAAGTCGCAAATACTTCTGGCTTTTTCACGCCAATCCACTTACGTCACCAACCCGGACCTGCAGGCAAAGCTGCTGCCTGTTAGGTCCAGGTGCTTTAATTCATGCAGCAACTGGCTGCAATTTATGAAAGGGGTGGGGATTGGGGCAGGAAGAGCCCTGCAAAGATCGCGGCTGTAGGAGCACTTTGTTTTAAGCACTTCTACAGCCGCTAAAAAATTACCAAGATTTTTTTTTTATAACAAGCGATCCAGCCAGCCATCCTCCTCCATTCATCCAGCCAGCCAGCCATCCTCCTCCTCCATCCATCCAGCCAGCCAGCCAGCAAGCCATCCTCCAGCCAGCCAGCCATCCTCCTCCTCCATCAAGCCAGCCAGCCAGCCATCCTCCATCCATCCAGCCAGCCATCTTCCATCCATGTAGCCAGCCAGCCATCCATGCACCCAGCCATCCATCCATTCATGCAGCCAGTCATCCATCCAGCCAGGCATCCATCCATCAAGCCATCCATCCAGCAGCTACTCCCTCCAACCAGCTAGCCACTCCAGCCAGCCATCCATCCAACTCCCATCCATTCATGCAGCCAGCCATCCATCCATTCATGCAGCCAGCCATCAATCCAGCCATGCATCCAATCATTCAGCCATCCATCCATCAAGCCATCCATCCAGTCATTCATCCGTGCAGCTGCTACTCCCACCAACCAGCTACCCACTCCAACAGCCATCCATCGTACCCATAACAGCATCTCCTTCACCACTCTGGTGGTGATGTCATGGTAGCGGGTGTGGCCAGTGTCATATTAGCCACAACCCCATTGTCCCACTTTGGCCCACTTAAAAGGTGGCAACCTTAGCGGGGGGGTGTATGAAAAAGGGTGCATTGCACTCAGTTATTGGTGTGATGAAGGCTGTGAACTATGGAGGTATTATGGCCTGTGATGTGGATGTCCTTCATATACTCAGTACTTGTGTTACATACAAGGGAGTAGTCAGCACTGTGGCTACATACTGGTGGATGTTTCACATACCATCTACCCAAGGATACAGGTCACATACTAATTGGTCTGCTTATAGGGTGTGATGTCTACATTATCCTTGGGTTGTGCATTTGTTTTCATAATGTAACAAATACTCTCATGTTTTTGTTTTATTTCGTATATTGTCATGGCTGTGGCAGCAATCTTTGATTTGTGTTGATGCTAATATCACAGTTGGAGTCAATGATTGCTCACAATTTGTAGTCTTCCAGGCAGCTGCTTGGACACAGGATGTGTATGTCATTTGTTGCATCTGTGACTTAAGTAATGGACAGAAAAAGGGCGTAGCAGACAGCCCTGATGTACAGACCTGATCACTGGACCTGAGGTATAGGTCACTTGACACATATCAACATCTTTAGATGCCATGTATGCGATCCAGTGGTCTACCCACTTGGTGATATATGTGTTTATAGCTACATCTGACAGTGCTGGGTGAATACCTCAGTGTGGACTTGTATCATATGTCTTGGCCTGGTCAAGTTCCACAGGATAATAGTGTTGCCATCATGCATTCCCTTGATGACCTATGTGAGGACATCTAACAGATGTAAAAGACATGGATGTAGCATTAACAACTCACGTAGGTCTGTTGCACAAAGCTGGGATATTAATAGTATCCATTTAGAAAAGATACATGATGACAGATTGGTCTACCTCACAAATGAAGTGAGTCAGGATGTGTTTATACATGCATGTATCAGGTGTTGTCCCCCCAACTCAGACTGATGCATGTTGATATACACCCTTCCATGGGAACATAGTCCTTGTGGAGGGTGTGTTGAAGTGTGTGTTCAACTGTGTCAGGAAGGTGCTATGTTATGTGCTGAGTCACACTATAGGTGATCTGTGATGTTGTCTCAGCTCATTTATTCTGTGTGCTAGGCCTTGATGTAGGTAAGATAGTGCATACTGCCTATCTTGATCTGGCTTAGGGTTTTGACACAATCCCCCACTCAAATATAATTGAGAAATTCTCCCAGCTGGGAATTAGTTCTTATGTCACTAGATGGTTAACCAGTTGGCTCACTGACAGAATGGTGAATCTGGGAATCTTGAGGCAATGTTACAATTGCCTCATGTACACAGACAACCCTCTCCTCCTCCCAACAAATACAAATATATGCGAGAGATGCAACTATATAGCCAAACTGGAGGCTGAGCTCTCTCAATTCAATACTGGCAAGACCAGTCAGGAGGAGAAGGTAACCACGCACACCACAAACCCATTCTCACATAGAACTATCACAACTGCAAACCAAACACATAAACACACAAAAACATACTCGGAGGCGCTGATTAAAAATCTACCAAAACAACAGAGGCCTCCAAAGCAGACACCCAAGCAACCACCACCTCAAGACATAGCAAATGCAACACATAGTTCACAAAGTCAGTGTGCTAAACAGTCACAGCCCTTAAGGCCAAACAACATGCCAGACACACTTGTAATAGGTGACTCCATAGTCAGGCACTCTGACGTCCCGCTCACCAGACTGAACAAGGAGAGGGTCACAGTAAGCTGCTTGTCGGGAGCTAGAATCCGCCACATAACACAAGCACTCAGGTCACTCCACAGCAAGTACAAATATGACTCAGTCATTGTACATGCAGGTGTAAACGACCTGAGACGTACCTCCCTGGACTACATGAAAAGAGACATAGAGGAGCTCTCTGATTATGTAGCCCAGGCCGGTATGACCCTGACCCTGAGCAGCATCTTACCCTCAACAAGAATGATGCCACAGTACAAAGACAAAATGATCAGTTTTAACAATTGGCTTAATTACTGGTGTCATTCTAAGGGATCCAGTGTCTGTCTGCTTGGGATGACATGCTTGACAAGCCACGCTGCTTCGCAAGGGATGGTTTGCACCTGTCACCCCTGGGCTTCCAGATATTGGCCAAGGCTCTTGCCACCCCCATAGTGCCTTTTTTAGGCAAGGCTCAAATGACAAACCTACCTCCCTAGAAAACACAAGTGGAAAAAAACTAAGGGTAATGCTGCTCAATGCCAGAAGTCTAAACCTCAAGATGCACGCCCTCGAAGCCCTTCTCAGTATGGAGAACATAGATTTCTGTGCAGTGACTGAAACCTGGTTCAAGGCTCCTGAGAGCACCCCAGCACTATCAGGTTTTACCTCATATCATGCTTTCCGGCCCCAAAACTTGGACAGAACCATAAAAGGAGGGGGAGTATCCATTTTCATCAAAGATACCCACACCTCCAGGTTAGTGGCAACGCACAAAGCATCGGAGACTATCCAGGTGCAACTAACCATAGGCAAAACTGCCTTACAGTTTGTAGCATGCTACAGACCACCCTCTCAAACTCAGGAACCCCACACAGCCTTCCTGAAGACACTGAAGAGTATGAATGTCTCTCCAAATACCATCATTTTGGGAGACTTCAACTACCCAAACATAGACTGGGAACATTACTCAAGCCCCAACACTCTAGCCCAAAAGTTCTTAGAATTCATAAACTCAAATGCAATGGAACAACTAGTCACCATTCCCACAAGAGGAGACAATATACTAGACCTGATCATCACAAACATGGGGACAAAATGCTCCACACCGGAAGTACATCCCTCTTTGGTAAGATCAGACCATAAATTAATCTCACTGGAAATCCACATCCCGCCCCACCCCTGCACAAAAGACCACAGTGAAGAACTTCTCAAAAGCAAACTTCACACTTCTTAAGACTAAAGTGGTATCTTTCAAGGCCCCTGGGCCAGTGGAAACCACAACCCACACTGCTGAATCCCTTGCAAATGCCTTCTATGGGCACCTTCAAGAATGCATGGATCATGCAATCCCAAATAAAACCAAGACCCATTCCCCCAAAGGCAGGCGACCGGTCTGGTGGACCCCAGCCATAAACAAACTTTACAACAGAAGGAGGAAGCTACCACATGACAGAGCAAAATCCCTAAAAGGAAAGGCATCTCTGATCAGTACTAGCAAAAAACTACGATCACTCATTAAATCATCCAAGGCCAACTTTGAGAGAAAAATCACAAATGACACAAAAGACAATCACAAGGCCTTCTTTAGCTATGTTAGAAACCTGGGTGGAAACTCCCAGATATGCTCAGAGTTAGTCCAAAATGACACAAAATACACTGAACCCACTGACATTGCCAACATTCTGGCAGACAGGTTCAGTGCAAATTTCTCCTCCCCCTCCCCTCCAAAAGGAGAAATAACTATCCCAGCAGAGTGTAGCCTCCCTAACATCTCAGATGCCCAGGTGAGAGCCGCCCTCTCTAAAACTAAAAACACAGCATCAATGGGACCGGATGGTGTCCCGGGCTGTGTGCTACATGAACTCCAAGAGGAACTAAACCCACACATAAGGCTGCTGTTTAATCTTAGCCTTACCACAGGATACGTACCCAAAGAGTGGCGTACAGCAACAGTGGTCCCACTTCACAAAGGCGGTGCTTCTACGGACCCTGGAAATTACCACCCCATAAGCCTGACAAGCCTGGTCTGCAACGCTATGGAGAGGATCATTATGGAACTCATAAACAAAGACATTGGGGACCTACAGACATTGGATCCTACCCAATTTGGCTTTGTCAAGGGCAGATCCTGCCTTCTGAACTTGGTCGACTTTTTTGAAACAGTCACTAAGGCCATTGATGAGGGTAAGGCAGTTCACACAGCCTACCTTGACCTTGCAAGAGCCTTTGACACAATACCCCACTCGGGCATCATAGACAAACTCACCAGCTTAAATGTAAACCCATATGTCACAAGATGGGTTGCAAACTGGCTCAAGGACAGAACCCACAGGGTCAGAGTTGCTGGAGCTATGTCAGACTCTAAGCCAGTCACAAGCGGTGTCCCACAGGGCTCAGTCCTGGGACCCCTCTTGTTCGGCATTTATTTTTCCGAGGTACAGGCAAACATAGGAGGATTGTGGCTGACAAAGTTCGCAGATGACTGCAAACTGGGCGCCATAATTGATACTCCAGCGGACACAAACATCCTTCAGAGAGGCCTCATAGAAATGGATAATTGGTGCCAGAGCCATGGCCTTAAGCTAAACGCCAAAAAATGTATAGTCATACCCTTTGGGAAAAACAAGGTACCGACAAATTACCACATAGGCGGTAATCCATTAAGTACGGAAGAGGTAATCAGGGACCTAGGGACCCAGGTTGACAGTAACCTCTCATTTGACACTCACATTGCCAAAGTGGTTAGGAAGACCTTCTATATTGCCCACCTTATCATGAAGGGTTTCACATCTAGATCAAGAGAGGTCATTGTGCCCCTGTACTCTTCTCTTATCAGGCCAATGATTGAGTACAATGCCCCATTTGGGATGTATCTCACCCGACACCTGCAGCAGTTGGAAAGACCCCAAAAGTTCCTCACAAAGAGGATAAAGGGTCTTAAACATATGTCATATGCTGCCCGACTGAAAAAACTCCAGCTCTATTCAGTCGCATATCGCCTACTCAGAGGTGATCTGTGCCTGACGACAAGGCCATGTCCAATCCTGAATTAATGGACATGCTCCACCTCAAAAAATCCAAATCCATCAGAGCCATGAGAACAAGTGACTTAAACCTCAACACAGAAATAAATAGAACGTGCTGGAGGGACAGATTCATAACCCAGAGGCTCCCTACACTCTGGAACAGAATCCCAGTCCATGTTAGGCAGAGCCCCTCACTGACTCTATTCAAGAGAAATCTCGACGAGTGGATGGGAGATCGTAGGTTTACCCCGGGGGTCATCTCTTTGTCACTACTAGACAGAGGCATAGTAAACTAAACCCTAAAAGGGCATAGTATTCTCATCCTAAGGGGTGGTGTAAGCCACATACACTCTGGCTAGGCTTATAAATGCTCTAGGGCAGATAGCCTAGTACGAACCTATGAACCTATGAACCTATACTGTGAAAGTTGGTGAATCAACTTCTACCAGTAGAGCTGTCACCACTGGCATACTCCAGGGATCTGTGCTTGGCCCTTTGTTGTTTGGAATCTATTTCTCAACAGTTCAGGCTAAAGTATATGGCCTTTGGCCTACCAAGTTTGCTGATTCTTGCATATTGGGTGCAATCATTGAGTCCACACAGCAAATTATTGGTGCCAAAGTCAGATGGTCTACAAATAAACACAAAAATGTTTCTTTATTTTGGCCTTCTGGATTTTCCTGCTAATTACAGTATTGACAACACTCCCCCATGCTGAAACCCAGTGGTGCAAGACCTTTGAACACACATAGATAACAATCTGAACTTTGATCACCAAGTGTCCACAGTGGTATGGAAAGGCTATGATGTGCACCTCATAAGTCAGGCCATTGTATTTAGATCTGAGGATGATATAACAGCACTGTACTTGAACCTCATCAGAACACTAATAGAGCATAATGTTCCCTTTTGCATGTACCTCACCAGACACCTGCAGCAGCTAGACAGACCACAGAGGTTTCTCACCAAGAAAATACAGGGCCTACAAACCATGCCATAATATATACAGATAGACTGAAAGGTATGTTACTGTAATCTGTATTGTATAGGATGAGGTGATTTGTGTCTGGCCTCAAGGCCAGTCTCTGACCCTGCCCTGGTGGGAATACTGCACATCCACAAATCAGCTATAGCTGATGACATCAGCAGAGTCTGATGAGAGAAAGATGCTAATAACAGTGTCCCACATGGTGAAGTAAAATGCTCTCTATAATGTAAAGCAAGTGCACAAGCACACACATACCCCAGCTGACTGCAGTGAGAACAGAACACCTACTTATCTGACTACACCAACTAGAGAACATTATATAAATAAAATAAATAAAATAAATTATCAGATAACAGTTCATAGCTGATGACATCAGCACTGCCAGCTGAGGAGAAAATGCTGATGTAAAATTCTCTCTGTAATGTCAAGCAAATGCATAAACACACACCCACCCACCCCAGTTGACTGCAGCGAGATCAGTAGCCCTACATATCTGGGTCTATATTAAATCAGCAAATGCTTAAAATAGCGAATGCTGATTTATCAACCCTTAAACAGTGAAACCTGACAATCCTGAAGACATGGAACAGCGATTTTTTTCCACAGGAAAAAAAAATCACTGGGCTGTTTTCAGGACTTTGCCATTTCCTCCACTGTGGTGCAATCTTAGAGTTGCTATATTTAAGTAGGGGGGTTGTGGGGGGCACAACCACTTTATTTTGTGTTTTAAACTTTTTTTTTTGTGGAAGAGCGATTTTTTTCCCTTAGGAAAAAAATCGCTGTTCTGTGTCTTTGGGATTGTCAGGTTTCACTGTTTAAGGGTCAATAAATCAGAATTCACTATTTTAAGTGCTCACTGATTTAATATAGACCCATCTATCTAAGTACTCAGACTAGAGAACTGAGTACTTTAAGTAAGTGCCATGGCCCAAGTGTGACTCTTATAAAACATCTGCACTGGACATTGGAGAGAAGATTTGGGAGGCCTGCATGAAATGGATGTGTAAGCTGTTGCAAACATCAAAATACTATCAATCCATGGAATTGGAGTGGTAAATTACAGATACACACTTATGCTCCTCACACACACACACACACACACACACACACACACACACACACACACACACACACACACACACACACACACACACACACACACCAGCTGACTGCAGTGAGAAGAGAACCCCTACCTATTTAAGTACAGAGAGTAGTAAACTCAGTACTTTATGCATGCACCATGGCACAAGTCTGACTCTTAAGGCTGCAGGACAACTTATAGTGGATGACATCAGCACTGGATGTTGGAGAGAAATGTTGGGAGGCTTGCATGAAATGAATGTGTAGGTATGTTCAACTGCCAAGATATTTCATGTTCTTCATGTTACCAGATTGATAAGTGTGCAAGTGTAGTACATGGCGGTTGTGTTCCAAAGTACAGATATACTTTAAGCGACAGCTTTACCAACTATATGAAAACAAGTGTGAACATACTGCGAGTATTTGAAAATCTTAATGTGTATTGTCATTCTAAAGATGTGAAGGGTATTTAGCACAACATTTGTTATTAATTTATGTAGAATAGGTGATATATTTGTGAACAAGTACTGAGAGACCAGGGTTGCAGTGCAAGGCTGGGGATAAGACATGGCTGCATTGTAAATAGGTGACATTTTCTTAGATAGGGCTTTTATTTTTTATGTTTCCACATGTAGTTTCCTGGCATGAAGACGAAATGGACAGTAAACAAAAGTAATACATGCTATTATTTACTTTGCATAGCGTACCACTGAGCAGTGGGTTTATATGATGGTGGCAAAGAGTTTGTGTATGTGAGATACACATTTCCACTGCTTTCCCTGTTTGCACATAGTTAAGCAGTGCACAAATGTGAGGATTATTGCTAAAATGATGAGCGTTAGTACTAAGTATATGAAACACACCTGCTTCTAAGCTGTGTGGCAGCAGATGTAAATCCATGGATGCATTTCTTTTTGAGCCAATACAATATGTGTTCAAATACAGTTCTATGCAATACTTTTAAATAAGTAGTGAGAATGCAATGAAATAAATCTTTATAAATACATAAGTAAATAAATCTTTATAAATAAACCTTCATTGTGTGTTACCTTAGTGCAGTGTGTTTAGGTTGCATTGTGCAGTGCTTACTGCACCATTGCATAGCCATTCACCATCGCTTGGCATTGGTGTGTGATGCCAAACTCCACACAAATGTAGAGGCCAAAAAGTGAGGGCTCCATTGCTTTTTTTGGTACTTATTTGTGTTGCGTGTGATTCTATTTTTTGACCAGATTATAGGTGTTAAAATGGTGTAGATAGGAAAGTGGTGAAATGGAGAGCAATCAAGGGGAAGAAAAATGGGAAAGCAGTATAGGAATGTGCAGCAGGGAAATAGGAACGAACCATAGCTATCCATTTCTTTAACAGGGTAAATTGAAAATATGTATAGAATATTAGCTGAATTTGAACTGCCACATCTACAAAAAGGTGTAACAGCAATGTTTCATGTTGTATAGCCAATTGAACTGAATCAAGTGTGTCAAGAAGCCATGTGTAATGGAATGCTATGTCTGGGACAATATTTAAATATTTTTTTTGATGGGACAGATGCCCCATTTTTTTTATTTAAGTAAGAGAGGAATGCTGTGGGTAAAGGATGTTGGTATTTCTGGGTCAGGTAAGTCGGATAGGTGAGGAAGCAAATGCAAACAAACAGGGCAAATAAGACACGACACAGGAACGGTGAGGGGTGCAAAAGGTTGGGGGACACCATAACTGGAGTGAGGCAGGGGACAACTCAAACTCATGCCTGTCAAACATGGAGACAATGAGAATCTAGTCCTCACCCACAGGACTGTCATTACTGTCCCCTTACTTCACTGGCTGCTGGAGTGCTTGATATCTTCTCCTCCTATGAATCATGAGGGAGAACAGCCTCTCCATCTGGCCTAGGCGTACACCAGTGGTGCTGTGCATGACCCTATGCCCCAGCCCTGGCATCTCCACTCAGGTGATGAAATCTCTACCTCTGCCACTTATATAGAGTGAATTTAATGTATGTTATATTATTAAAGAAATGTAGTATTGTATAGTTGTTACTAGTAGTATTTGAACCCACAACCTTTGACTACTGTCTTACATTTCACTCCTAAAGTTGGTTTGTGCTACAGACTTATGCATGCATATTTGCTTTTATAATCAGGATAGGCATCCTCACTTTGCTACTACTGTATAGAAATAGAAAAAAAAATCAATCATTAACTTTTAAAGCTACAGTAATACTTCTCTTGTTCTGTATACATACAACTTGCTTCCCTCAGTCTCTCCTGACTATCAGCATAAGCCTGCTGATTAAGCTCAATTTTGGCATTTGCTGTGCAAAGAAAAGCAAAGAACAGAAGAGCATTATGCATACGAGTCTTGTAGCTTTATATGTATTAAAAATTCCCTTTATTAGCAAACTTACACAACTGTGGGATGTCACCAGTTTGAAACTCAGTCAGCCACTGGTTGACTGTATCACTCTTGTGCCTTTATAGGTCATTGAAGTGGTGTCTACTGTGTTCTCCAGTGTGTGGGATGCCAGTCACACTGGATAGAGCCTTAGCCAAACTACTCTAAGTACATGGGTAGGTAAAGGTTGTGAGTGTTGCCTGGCATCAATGTTACTATATGTATGTGCATACCATAAAGGTTTTAACCCCTTGGGTGATGAGTGAGTGTGCTGTGAGTTGCCTCTTAGCCAGTGAGAGGGTATATCGAGCACAGGTATGTCTGAGTACACCCATAAAAGCTGCTGGTTCCCCTCTGTCTCCTCACCTGTGTGTGGCTGTGATGATCTTGCCATTGCTGGTGGGAGTTGTGCCCCTTCCCCTTGTTGATCCTGCTGAAGTTGCTTTCTCAGTATGATGTTGTATAGCATGACACAGATGGTGAATATTTCAGTACATGTACTTGGATTATACTGCAGGGCTCCTGCAGATGTAGCTAGACACCGGAACCACAACTTCAGCAGCCCAAACACATGTTCTATGATGTTTCTGGTTTGAGCATATGTCTCATTATGTAGTTCTTCAGCAGTTGTGTGTGCATTTCTGATGGGCATCATCAGCCACAGTTCTAGTGCATAATCCTGCATCCCTCAATAAATGACCCTGTGGGTTATCCACTCTAGTGAACATCTGATACAGTTTGGAGGTGTGCCAGACATGTGAGTCATGGTAATTGCCTGGGTTGCCAGCACAGACATTCAGGATTATTCCCTTGGCATTGCACATGACGTGGCAGTTAATAGTGGTGAAGTCCTTTCTATGTATGCAGAGCCTTCCCTGTTCCCCAGGTAGTGCCTTAATTTCTATAGATGTACAATCTATGGCACCCACTACTTCAGGGTAGTGTGCTACAGGATAGAACTCTTGCATTTTTGTGGCCCCGTCCTCAGGAGTACAGGGAAAATATATGTGGTCACTGGTATGTTGCATCATAGCATTCAAGAATTAATGGAGAATCCTGGATGCTAATGCCTGTGACACCCCCAGCATTTTCTCTGTTAAGGTTCCTGTAGCTCTAAGTGCTGTACATGCCTTTGTTTCCACTGGTATGGGTTTCCCTTTGTTTGCCCTGGGTCTGAGTTGAGGAAGACAGAGGTTGCAGAGTTCCTGTAGCGTGCCTCTAACCACCCTGTAGCTCTCTACAATTTTCACTTAATGCAGAATGTAATAAGTTAAACAGAGTCTAAAAACTCTTCTCCTTCTTGGCCATGGTTTGTTAGCAGCAGCAGCATAGACTTCAATCGGTTGCACATACACATGAATTAAAGCAACAGCAGTCCTAACATTCTTTCTGTGTAGACTCCTTTCATAGGTTCATAGGTTCATAGGTTCATACTAGGCTATCTGCCCGAGGGCATTTATAAGCTTAGCCCATTGTTTTGTGGCTTACGCCACCCCTTTAGTATGGGGAACTATACCCATTATTTTGCTGTGCCTCTGTCGAGCAGTGACACTGAGGTAATTCCTGGGGTATATCTGCGATCTCCCATCCATTGGTCAAGATTTCTCTTGAACAAGGCCAGCGAGGTGCTCTGCCTCACATGTACCGGGATTTTGTTCCACAGCATAGGGAGTCTTTGGGTGATGAATCTATCCCTCCAGCACGTCCTATTAATAGCCGTGTCGAGGTTTAAGTCTCCGCCTTGTGGCTCTGATGGATCTAGATTTTTGAGGTGAAGCATATTCATCAAATCTGGGTTTGACATGGCCTTGTATGTTAGGCAAAGGTCACCTCTGAGCAAGCGGTAAGCGACTGAATAGAGCTGGAGTTCTTTCAGTCGGGCAGCATAGGACAGATTTTTGAGACCCTTTATCCTTTTGGTGAGGAACTTTTGTGGCCTCTCCAGCTGCTGCAAGTGTCGGGTCAGATACATTCCGAATGGGGCATTGTACTCAATCATTGGTCTGATGAGTGATGAGTAAAGGGAGACTATGACCTCCCTTGATCTAGATGAGAATTCCTTCATGATAAGGTGGGCAATGTAGAAGGACTTCCTAACTACTTTAGCTACATGGGTGTCGAATGACAGACTACTATCAACTTTCTATGGGTGTATTCCAATAGGTTTTGAAATTCACAGGGAAAATCAGCACTGAGTCTACATGGTTGCTTTATAGCTTGTTGAATAGCTCCTCCATCTTGGATTGGTTGATTAGCATACACTTCAGCTGCTTATGCTGTAATTAACATGCCATGTTGTTTACTAAAGCCAAAACAATGCTCTACCATGTGCGTGTAGTGGAGCGAAGCATACACAGATGTAATGAACTGTGTAGGGTTTATTGAATCTGCCTGACTGTTTTGAATAAATGCAAATGAAAAATATTTATACTTAATTAATAATCTGTATATATAGTTTTGTAAATCAACATACATGTGCTGGATTACAAGAAGTACTTGTTCATGTATTTACAGACTGAAGAAAAAAATTGCAGTTACACATAATAATTTCATTTATCATTGCATAAACTGAATTACTGTTTAGATTACATGTAGCCAGTTTTGGTAAATAAATTATTGTTTATGAAGGGCACAGAAATATTGCTATAACAATTGCTTTATACAATTATTTGTTCAAAAGTAATGTAAGTGCACGTACAACATGGCTGAAGTCTCAGTCAGATACCACCCTAGTTGAAGTGGAGGTTGAGGGAACGGGATAGGGGTTGCTGTGACAAATGAATGACCAGAACATTCTTTATGCAGAAATGACTAGTTCTTCATTACCTATCTTATCACACACATCTGAAGCAAAGGAAATGCAAACTTCCATCAGAATTAATCGCTATATTTGGCTGTGTGTAAATAACTCATACCTGGACACAGTGCTACATTCACATCACAGCATTTTAAAAACTGCATTGCAGCCACATTGTATACATTCTTTTTAACTTGAATTAAAGGGGGGGGGGTTGTCATACTATAAGGATTCAGACAGTCATACATATGAAAATTAAATCCAAAAAAAAAAAGAGTAAGTATTGCAGTAAATGCATTGCCTTGTATAAAAATTTGAAATACAGATAAACAAGAATTTCTTATGTCTTCTCTTTACAGCTGAGGAAGAGATAAGGTATAACAATAAGCAACAGGAACAAAGAGTAGTTGTTTAACCCCCTGGTTAAGTTATGACTACAGTTCCATACAATAATAATTGTTTAACTGATTTAATTTATAAATAAATAAATAAATATAAATATATATATATATATATATATATATATATATATATATATATATATCTTCTACTAATTTTAACTGGGTCAGTAGTGGGCATTCATTGCAAAACTAAAGAAAGGCTGATATATATATATATCAGTACTCCAAGACCACACTATAATAAACGCCAAATATTTAATGAAAAGCTTTCAGGCTCATACCCTTCATCGGTATGAGCCCGAAAGCTTTTCATTAAATATTTGGCGTTTATTATAGTGTGGTCTTGGAGTTTTGCAGCTGCAGAGTGTGCTTTAGTTTTGTTTCATATATATCAGTACACAATGCAGTATTCTGCCATAGACTATTTATTAATGTGTATTAAAAAAGTATACACCATTTACCTTAAACAAATGAAGGAAATCATTACATTTCCGTTAACATGCCTGAGAGATATGTAGGTATATAATTCCAGTAGTCTATCTAAAACTGTTTTCTTAAATGGCTATAAGGAAATATTATTAGAGCATTGTAACTGAAAGAAGTTCAGTGAGATGATTACATTACTGCAAGCAAATGTAATGGAAATGTCAACATAAACCAAATTATTTTGTCTTTAAGTGATTACCTGTAATATCTTTAAAAAGCGTTTTTACTACTGTACTGAATATCAGATACAGAAAATATGTCTCAAATGTATGAAGAACTCCCTGCCCTTCTATGTTCTCACAAGCAATTCCTAAATGAATTGATCCCAAGTGTGCATAAGCACTGCATATACCCTTCTTACCAAATACACAAGCACTTCCCAAATGAGCAGTCCCAGTGAATGTATCAGCACTTCCTGTGCAAAAGTTTTACTTCACTAAAGACTTAATTATAATATAAAACTGTTTTAAGAAATTAAATGGCATTTAACATGATAGGTTAATTTATTGTGTATTTTCTCTTTTGCCTCCCTTTTTTTCTCTGTTTTTGTTTTAATTATGCGTTTATTTCTCCTTTATTAGTTTGTTTCTCTCCTATTTATTTTACTCTTTTACAGATTCATATCCCTCTGGACTGACCCAGACACATACCTTCCAAGTTAGGGTACACTCACCCTCAGTCAATCCAGAGATGTCCTCACAGCAAGGTTAGAGAGGTGGCATGGGTCCTGCAGGCATCCCAGCATGTGTCAGCCTGGAAAGCCTTACAAAACGTGGGTTTTGGAACTTGATAGAGGATGTACTGCACAGGTAGTGGACAAGCACATTCAGCCTATTGAAGCATTTCTTCAGCATGTTGAGGATACACTGTCTCAGTTGTTGCTGACCACTGCACCACCACAGACCCCTTCCCTATCAACATTGTGTTCTTCTACTGCACCACCGTCTAGCAGTGGAAGTGTTTGAGATTCTGTGGACTGGGGACGCCTGCACCATCTCTTCCTCACCCCTTCTTCCCTTATCCTTTGTGCATCACCCTCTTCCCTCTTGTCCACTCACATGATTCTGTCACATAAAACACTTAAAAATAGGGGGGATCTATCCCCTGACAAAAACATAGTGCCCCTCCTCTTCCACCTCTTCCAGCACCAACCATCTTTATGTTTTCTTTCCGTGTTCATCTCTTTGTTTGCCTCCCTTTCCTATCGTCCCTTTTCTGTTCTTGAATAAAACCATATAAAGCATTATCAACTACGATATTGTTTTGAATTTCATTTATAAATGATGTGCAGTCAGACATTTGCCTTGTACCTTTCAAGCATGACTGTGCTTAGCCATGCTCACCTACGGTACTTGAAAACAAAGCACTATGAAGCCTCAGACATTTACTTACTAATTCACAAGTTCCTAATGCTGAAATTTAAACATGCTATGCTTTTACAAAAAATGGGATCATTTTTAAAAAGAGCTTTGCTTATGCTCATTCATCGCAAATGACCTATGCCAAGCAGATAAAAGCTAGGCATGTGCAAGACAGTAAAATACAGATTTTCATAATGCCATTATACCTAATCCATCTGTGCTAACATTTCTTCTTTAAGGCAAGTTGAAATAGTAGGAGTACATCTTCCTTCAAATTGTTACACTTTTATATCTATGCACAGCTTGTCTGTTTGAAGGATATTTGTTTTCTGGAAATACTACTGTTCCCTTTGATTTGCATAATTAAGTTGCAGTTTTAAGTAATATCATGTGAATTTTCTTTAATGTAACAACTGAAAGAAAGTTTTACCAGCCTTCAAATCATCTTTCATTAAACAAAACATATTTGCTGTTGCAGATGGATGCAGCACGTATAGTTCATGTAAATGTGTAGTTTGATATTTTGCTCTTAAAAAGTGTCAGCATATTTGGGGATTGTGTAGAAATGTATAAATAAGTGATAAAACTTGTCATCTCTCATTAAACTTTGTGCTGGTCATTCACTTGCTACTTTAACCTTCATCCCCTTCCAGACCTCCACTCTGTCTAGGGTGTGGTGCCTGATCGAGTGCAGAAATGGATGAGCATTTAATATTGTGGAAGAAGCGACTGTGTTATATGATTAGCATACTAATAATTATTGTTTCTGGCCTAGCCAAATTATAAATGACCCTGGATTTATGTGATTAAGTGTAAGATCATCATATTAACTTGCGATCACTTGAGATACGTGGGAAACGCTTCAGGAAGTCATGAACTTATTCAAGTAAGAAAACAATTATAAAAACATAAAAAAATAGTTGAAAGCAATTCATATTAATAATTTGATTGCATAGTTTACTAGAAATAATGTGTATTTTATAGATCTGATAGTAAGATGCAAGTGATGCCTTTATTCATGACATCAGTGTCACTCATAAATGGGAATTCATGACTGCAGCGCTGAAGTTGTAAGGGGAATAATTGCAATGTGAGAGGTATTTTGGAAATTATTTATGGAGATATTTACTTATTATGATATACTGGATATAAGTAAATATGTTGAAGTGACTGTCGTCTGATATACTGCATGTTTTCTGATATATTTTTGTGTCAGGATACATGCTGCTTTACTGGAGGATTTCTGTCATTGGTAAATGAAAAAAATGGCGGTATAAATACAGAAAAGTGGTAGGGAAAGATAACTGTCTATTAGCAATGGCATTAGACGACAGTGTATTGTTAAGTGCTTGCAATACTACTATGAATTTGTTGATGCTGTACAGGGTATTAAATCACAACTTTTAACGTCTGAATTTGGACTTAAAATATGTACATATGAATATGTGTATTTCGTTAATACACATGGTTTTGTATGCAAATCTTTTTTATTTATTTGTGATGAAAGCAGGCATGCTTTCATTGCTGTGTTCTTCAGCTGATCAAAAGTTTCACTATATGACTTTGGCATGTTGTTTTAGGTAAGTAAAGGATGCAGCAGTAACAGGGATGGAGACAGAGGAAAGAGACCTTTAGCCAAGAGGAGAACCGCATGCACATGGTAACCCTTTGGACATATGGCAAACAAGCTGAGAGAGCAAAGAGCTGGAAGCAGGTGGTTATGGATATAAATTCTGTCGGTAAAAGGAACTGCACATTAACACAGTGCAAGAAAAGGGTCAATTATATGATAGGGCATGCAGGATCAAAGGCAAGGCAGAATGTAATTGCCTTTAGCTATACTTGGGGGTAGGGTCCAACAATCATTCTTTTAACACCTATTGAGGAATAACTCCTCTCCATTTGTGGGATTATTATAAGACTGACGACAACGTCCCTGGAATAATTAGAGGTGGTGTGGACACTGGGTATTACCCACATCTAAAGTATCAAACAGATGTCTGCCAGGAAGGTTGATTTCACAACAATAACACATATATATAAGGTTGAAATCCTATGATTAAATGCAGCACATTACAGTTATATTAACAGGTGAACCATCCACATCTGCACTTAATGGTATTGATTAACACAGTGTGCATGGTAAATGCCCTCCACAATACATTACGCAACATACAGTAGTGCACTCTCCATCTGAGTAGTAGCTGCAGAATGTCTGATGATAATGATAATAACATAATTATATTTATGATACAGCCTAAAGAAAGTGGGGACACAGTCCCCAGGTTTAATGTCAGGATCCAATACTGCATAACATACTAGTAACTCTGCAGGAAGGGATAGTGCATCACAAAGTCAAGCACATGGTGACATTACACTACAGGCTGTACAGGGAGAAAGCCCATGCACCTCAACATGTCAACACCATTATCTCCAAACCATCAGGAATGCATTATGGATGATAGCAGAAGTTCAAATGCAGCAGTGTCCACAATGACATCTTTGCATAGGGGTCCCAGGCACAGATATTTGTCATAGCTACCTCCAGGAAAGACACAAAGCATTGTTTTACTAGTGGTAAGTGTGCCTTGACATTTTTAAGGCTCATTGCGCTGCCAAGAGAGTCATCTAGAAATGTCCAGAGTCCTGCAGGGTATATGTGAGGATTTCCAGCACTACATGGCAATGACAGAGAGTAGGGATTATATCATGGTCACATTGATACGTACTATGGTTGCTCACCAAGCATCCATTCATACACTGGTGATGACTTACCAGTCTCAAATGGGAGTCGGTGTTGGAAGGGAAATAGGCCAGGGTACTTTGTAGACATGTTGGGGCAGATCACATTGCCGTTTAAGTGCTTTTCAAGAAGGTAGTGCTACTACTAGGGAGAACAAACACAACAGAATTCATGCAGAACAAGTCACCATTCATCAACACATAGTGCAACCTCATATTCAAGGTCCCGGTGTCGCAGCACTGTGAGATCAGTGTCTGTAGGATCACCTGCATCCAGTAGGTTATGTCACTGCAGCAAGTCACCATCCACTTCACATGACAGCCCCTCCTCAAGATTTCATGCAGCTTCACATTCCCTATCTTCACAAAATGTCATGTCTGACATACTTGACCTTGACCTGTGTGATTCAATCTACATAATTCATGCAATTTCAATTAGACTTCAACAAAGAGATGTCAATATTTAATTGTAAAGGCGATGAGTTATTAATTAAAAAAGTTAAGCAAAAAAAGAAAAAAAAATTGCAGAATACATGTATGCAGACTGTAAAGCATTGCTAAGACAAGCAACTGCATGCGTTTCATTGCAATGATATTGTTTACATATAAAGGAATATCTGGAAAGAAAGCTGTATGTCATAACAGTCAAATTGCAATGATTTGCACCATTAAGGGCCTACCATTATCATGATTTAAAAATGCATGATTATCCTGCCATGTTAACTAGCACTGGTGCCACTTCACCCTCACCACTGCACAATTGATGAATACTGAGGACACAACTTCTTGTGCATGAGAAAATGAATATCTGATGTGCAGTAACCAAAGAAAAAACTAGTAAGTCATTCTGAATAAGTATAACACTGAGGAAACATTCCATAGAATAAAAAAAGGCTGTGAAATGTTTATGAACTCCTGTTAAATAATGAAATGATACTTCTTAATTTACAACCTTGTGAGAATCAGTGCATGCTGGAATACACCACCTTCTGAACGTCAGTTAAAAATGTATAATTATTCCTTACATCATACCTTATGACATCACTGAACAGTTGTCAATTAGTTGTCTGAAGAAGTGATAGTGTTATCGTGAAAGCGCTCACTTTTATCACTTTCTTTTATGTTCAATAAATAGAGTTTTTGCCTAGTTGTGTTGGTTAGGTACTTGTTTTTTACTTCAAGTTAACACTCGGGCATGACTTTTACCAACAATAATAAGAATACCTGTTCTGAAATATATAATTAATCCTTACATCATACCTTATGACATCACTGAACAGGTGTCAGTGAGCACCCAGACATGACTTTTACCAACAATAATATGAATACCTGTTTTGAAATAAAAAATATATATTTAAATGTGGGAGGGAATGTCTGAGGAACAGTAGTAGCAGACCATGCACCATAGCCCCCACATATCACTGCATGTATCAATTATACTTTATGTGTGTTTTTTTTTACAAGAAAGCTAACACTAATCTTAATTTTATGGTCCATAGTTCTGGACTAGATGTCACCTCCTTACCTGTACAGCTGTATGCTGTGCATGAGCCTGCTGCAAGGGGGCCCTTCCTACTACTGCTGCCAGCTGGTCATCATTAGTTATGGTAGGGAACTGGGAGTCTCAGTGAAGCATGAATCACTTCACCACCAGACTGGCACATGATCATGTTATGCAGAATGCAACCTCCAGTGAACATCCTGCATATAGTAGCTGAGTTGTACTGAAGGGGACCCCCAGACTCATCCAGGCATCTAAATCTACTTTTTAATATTTCAAATACACACAATGATAATATGTGTCTGGGACAGGGCTATATTGAAACCGTCTTCTGCAACCCCACTTGGATTTCTCACTGGTATCATGAGTCATGTATTTAGTGGATATCCAGAATCACCTGGAAAAAAAAAAAAAAAAAAAAACAGAAAAGGGGGGGGGGGGGTGACAATTTTACCATGAACAACTACTTAAATGATAAAAAAAAAAAATTACTTACCAACTAGATAATCACTGGGCATCCTACCATGCAGGAAGAGGTGGTCGAGTGAGCTAATATGCTATATATGGGAATTGTGTGCACTGCCAAGATGCTGGGCAGGCACATTGTTGATACACTCCCATGCATCACAAACTACTAGTTGTTGCTAGAACGGTAGCCCATCCTATTGTGGATCAAATGGTGGCCTAATTTCAACATGGGTACAATCTATCACAATGAGTAACTTAGATGAATGTGCCAAGCCATAAAATACACCCGCAGACTGTACTTGGTCCTGAGGTGAGACTGGGAAATAGATGTATACTGATCCACATGTACCAATAGTACAAAAGCCTGTGAGATACCCAAAGTGTCCCCAGTCTGTCTCTAGAAGGTCTCCATTGTAAGTATAGAGAGGACTAAACATTCCATACTATCCACAGGAATAGGAAGGTCATGCATCCCACCAGTACCCCTATTGGGTCATATGTGTTCACTAAGACCCTTATAATATCTCTGTCCACTCAGAAACTATCAAGGATTTGCAGATTCCCAAATTTATAATGTGTTATTCTCTGCCTATATCTCCATCTTCTTGGCTGGTGAGTACTGCTGGGTGCAAGCATTTTTTGCCTCACTGAGACAAGCATCTCATGCTGAAAAACAGATAGGCTAGAAGCAAAGAACATCATCATCATAGATCATCACAAATTGAAAAGCAGATAGAAAATACATCATTCTGCATTTTACAACGAATCTGTGCAGAGTGCAGAAATGTATCAATTTATGACTATGAATTGTAAACAGGCAGGAGAAGGACTTATAAGAATTCATGGTTTTACATAATTTCTCACTTACATCTCATTATTTCTGCATTTGCAGAAGTACATTCTTGGCCATCACACATTGGTGTAAATGGCCAATGTGACAATGTGGGGTGTTGCCATCTATGCCAGGAGGAATAGGACAGTGCATGTGTAACATGTGCCAGCAAGGTTAACTGGAGATTTGTAGATAATTTTGTGTTGTTTGACTGTCACACTGACATGTACAGATGTTTGTGTCAAAAATGTATTAACAGTGTTATTATAACTGATTAAATGTTTATGTTTAAACAAAGAATTCTGGAAGGGAAGAGTAGAAGTTTTTGAGATGGTTCTATAGCTTTCAGATACTGGAACAGATCTTAGCAAAGCTCTGGGTGTGTATTATGCCAGAGTCAGGTGATCAAATGTGATGTCATTCTATAACCTGCACTGTGAGGATGGAACTTTCACAGCAATTTTTTTTTGGAACCTGATATAAAAATCTATGTCAGTTAGCACAGATCAGTTGAATTCAGTTTAATTAGTTAGTTAGAAGCTCATTACCTTGCCTTGTGTAAGTAAGCACCTCAGTATCCTATCTTGGCTTGCTGTATTAATTAAGTTAGCTAGGGAACAGTTATTATTTAGACAGTCAGGAAATACAGTGAGATTAGTAATGTATTGTTTTTCTGCATCTGTGTGAATCTGTCCAACTGTGTTATATTTATTTCTCTTGTGATTGAAACTCTGGTGTTTATTGTACTTAGATATTTATTATTCTCATGTTTTCTATTTTATTATTTATTATTAAATATTTTTATACCTTGCATTGTGGCTAGTCTTTTAGAGAATACTTTTAACATCTTGAGACTACTTGTGCTTATTTTAGTGATTTATTGGCCACTCCAAAAAGCCTTGCTGCTTTGGTTACACTCTACCATTTGTATTAGTATTGATTTTACTCAGTATAATTGGATGCCCTTATAAAAGCCTTAAAGTGGTTGACTGGCGGCAGCATTGTTACCTTATAAATTGGGCAGGAGAAGTACAGCTAGTAAATCAGTACCAGCCTTTCCCATGAGTATATTTGTGTAAAAATCAAATTGCCAGATGAGGGTGTGTCAACTACTTGGCACTGGGACACAATGCTCCAAAGTGAGCCTTGTTTGAGATCTGGTGAGACAGATAGTTCAGTCCAAGGTCTGGAGTGTGTTCTCTGTGTACTTTTGGGGGAAATTATCTTTGATGCAGAGAGCTGCATCTGAAAATACTGTTTAAATCTATTCCTGTTTTTAGTGACCATCTCTCACTGATGTCAGTGCTGAAGATTGAGGGTCCTTGATTACTGGTCTGGGGTAGAGACACCCTCACAGCCTTACATTTGCTATACTTGACTGTGAAGCATGCCTTTCATCTTTACTTCAAGTAATGACTACGAATATCACTCAAACTTTCTAAGTAAAATGTTAGCAATTAATATCTGAAATATATTTTTTATGTATTCTACCCATCTCTGCATGACCTTGCCTGACTCCGCTACCAACACCCAGTAGGCCCATTATTTCCAGTGAGACAAAATATGGAAATTCCCGTGCTATTTCAGAGGCCTATTACTCATTCATTCCTATCCAGGAAGCCTAATGAGCCAATTTGTTTTGTCAATGAAGAGAATTAAGCAATAGGGAGCAGGCCAGCTAGTCGGACATGTAGAGTTGCCTACCACTGTAAATCTCTGCTGTAGGTGGCTTCATTCAGCTATACAGTGCTACCTGACCTTTGCAGGATGTATGTGCTCACACACACACAAACACACACACACACACACACACACACACACACACATACACACGCACACACGCACACACGCACACACACACACACACACACACACACACACACACACACACACACACACACACACACACACACACACACACACACACACACACACACAACTCACTGCTTCCCAGGTTGCTCAGTGCTTTGCAAAACGTGGCAGGTTGTGATCTGGATTCTCAAGCTACTGTCACAATCCCCTGTCCTACCATTATGTCACTGACTTGGTGAGCCAGAACTACCCCCCTCCATCCAGGATGGGCAACCTGACAGAGGCTGTACACTTGCAGCCCCTCACCCCACCCCCAGGCATCCCCTTCATTGTCTGTGCTGTTGACCAAACATAAGTCATTTGGGGGGGCAGTTAGGGCTTCATCCCTTTGTGACATGGGGATAAGGTTTAAATAATAATTTAGTTATTCAAAATATAGAGCGATTTTAGTTGTTACCATTCAGACTCTAAGCTTAGTTGTATAGAATATCTCTTCTGTTATGATCTGCTCTGTCTTGACGAATACTGTCTAACTGTTGGTACAGGCCTGTCACAATGATTATGGATGTTTTGAAAAAAATATAGTTTTTATTTTCTCTTATTCTTCATATTATCAAACTGTGGTTCTAACAATAGCTCATGGAATTATTTGTGAAGTTTTTATGAAGGTTTCAAAGCAAGTAAATGTATTAATTATCTATTTTGTCACACACACATTATATATTTGTATATAGTTTGGAAATACTATTTTGTATATTTGAAAAATGTTAAAACATTCTTGTTTAATACTTTTAATATTGAAGAATCTTGACAAAAATATGTATATGTTTTTTATTTCTTTATTTGTTAAGAGTCAATCTGGAAGGTTGCAGATTAAATCATCACAAAATATTTAATGGTGCCAGATGTATTCCTGATTTTAGAGGAGACACTGGGGGCTTGCTATGAGGACTCCAGGCATGTATCTACTGGCATTTGTACCATGCAAGCCATCCTATCACTTTCCACATAGACAGCAGAGCAATGTGGTGAATAAGTAAATGCTTGTTATGCACATTTGCCTGTATGAAGACAGGGCAAATATACCATCTGCTTTATTTGACAACTTGCCCATGTAGAGGTACTTCATTGAGTTATAAACTTTGCATTCAGACAGTCTGCATTGTTATAAGATAATGGGGAGTCTTAAAATAGCTCCTTTCTAAGTCATGCCATTTTCAGCTGCAGCTTATTCTTCCTAGTTTTCATTAGGCATGCTACAAATGTCGATGTCTAGAGACACACACAGTTATAGCTGTGAATATTTTTGGCACCATGACAAGTCAAGGAACTGTCCTGCAATCACTGTACATTGTGGCTATCTGTCCCATAACCACCCTGCCTGATTCCATTTATTAAATGAGTAAGTGAATTGATCCTTTGTAGACCCTTTCTAGTCATAATCTAAGGCACAAAACCAACAGCTAATACTGAATATATGGACAGATTCATGTAGTCAGTCAATCATTATGGCTTTTGAGATTTATTTATTTACTCATTTAAAATATTAGCTGACTATGTCAGCACACTGGTTAAGGGACCCTTTTCAGGCATGACCAGAAACCCATGTTTCTTTTAGATTATATAAGTAGTTCTTTTACTGCAGGGATTTTAGTTCTGACAACACTCCTACAGGACTTTTTTTAAATGAAAGTGCTTAACTTCATTAAAGAAATGGTCTCCAGTGTAATTGTTTTTTGAGTTTTGTTTCAAGTTTATACACCTTCTCTTTTATTTGTTTAGTGCTTTTATCAAATTTTAAATTATTAAATTATTTCAATATAATAAAGGAATAGATGGATGGATGGTTGAAAGAATAAATAGATGGATAGTTAGGTAGACAGATAGGTAGACAGACATATAGGTCAATAACTGACTAAAGAAATTCCTGAAAAAATGTGAATGAGAATTGGGAGAAAAGGATACATTTATGCACTTATTTATCTTGAAAAGTCTGAAAAGTAGACATTTAAATTTATTTTGAAGTTTTGTTGACTGAATGTGCACCATTGGGCCATACATCATGTTTAAGGGGGAAACAATATGACATTTACAGTGACTAGGAAACATTTGCTAAGGACACCGGAGAAATTTCTCTACTTCAAGAATTTATTAATTTTACAGATGAATAAAAAAGTGATATTTAGATGGATGAAACTTGTATCTTGAATGTTAAGAAAGAAAATATATTTTCATAGAGGAAATATTTTCTTGGTATGTAGCATCAAAATCGGTGGAGTACTGAGGAAAATCAAAATGTTTGCCATTTAATCAATTTACAACAAATAGAATTCCATGACATTATTAAGTGAATCATATTTGCTTACTTCTTCTAGTCATCAACATGGTCACATTTTGGACTTTATCTTTCAGCTTACAACTTATAGCTTGGTGGTAGACCTAATCAGTTGTTAAGAATATAGCCTTGTTTAAGTTATAAATGAGTAAAAATGATGAAGACTGACCATGGTAACGAAAAACTAACCAAAGCTCTTTCTTAAATCTTCTAGTTTAATATAATTTAGGCCACAATATTTTTTGATATATCAGTTGATATGTTTTTAAAATTTTCTAAAACAAACTGAATCACATGGCCATATTCAATTAACTTCTAAAGGCATGGAAGACAAAATTACTTATTACAAAGCCATGCCTTTTGAAGTAATAGTGAATTAATCCTGTTCAGGAACAAAGTATTACATTTTACGATAAAACATATTCCTAACTTTTCCAAGTTTTTTATTTTGATTTCTGGTCACCATTTTACTTAGTTTCATTGCAAAATGAACCCTGCATTTTAGTCCAGTAATATTATTTTTTGCATTTCACTAAGACATTTTGCAATTGTGTTTGCTTGACTGTTATTAATGATCCCCTCCAAATGCTCTTGCATGAGTGTTTAAAACAATGTTTTCTATTTCTTAAATAATACAAATTACATTTTTAAATATCACCCTCTTTTGGGAAATTCTTAGCAAAACTTTGAGAGAATTATACATTGATTCAGAGGAACATACTATGGCTAAGATCTCACTCTATCCTGAAGTTCTAAATGTGTTGGTCAGTATTGAAGCTGGGTGAGGCATTTGCCCTTCTCTGTGCAGTTGTTCTAATCCTTGGTGGTGGTATCTTCCCTATGACAGAAGAAGCCATTACTATGCAGAAATAAATGTGGTATTTACTTCTAGTATAAAAATATCTGGACATGTATTGTATTTCTACCATGAACAGATGAAATATATTCATCCCTAATGGAAACTGAATATAATGCAACTTTGCAGACTCTGAAAATATAACCACTGTGCAAATCTAAAATTTCTGTCCACATTTAGGAGGCAACATATAAATTATGTGTAACACTTTTAACTTTCACAGATTTATTCTTAGACCCTTGTGTACCTACCGTACTGACAACTGCTGTTCCATCCTTATGAACTTAAACATAACTCAGCATTGAGTTTGATTGGGCCATTTTGCCTTTGCTGGTAGATGAGGTTTAGTTTTATTTATTTTTTTGTGGAGGTTTTATTCCAGTGACAAAAAGATCTCTTTTGTGGGAGCGCACACCGACACCCACACCCATAAACTCACACCTATCTATCTATGTATCCTTCTATTTATCTACCTATATATTTATCACTCTATCAATCTGACTTTACTTCTGACATAATGCCATCTTAAGTTCAGAACATGCATTGCTTTTTCCACCTTGTAGAAAAAATAAAAGTAATAATACAAAATGAGTACACTGAAACTTAGCAGATTGCTACCATGAAAATACCTTTGCATGCCAATGAAAAGAAACCAAATCTCAATCAGCATTTAACAATTATTAATAAAGGTTTGTGAAATAATTCTTTAACTCTCGGGTATATATAGCATCTAGGGATGCCATTCCATTCTTAAGGACTTACATGCAATTCTGGATTTTTGGTGCTGGTGATGGCATGAAGCCAGTGACAGAAATGAAAACATAAAACAGACATTTTCTTGACATTAACTACTGCCCCTATGCTGAACAGAAGTCATAAACTTACACTGAATATAATGCATCTTGGCATCCTTCCCATTTATAACTGTAATACATGTATATTGGTTAATTTCAATAAACTATCATATATCTGAAATGGTTTGACAGTTTTTTTGCAAAATGACATGGGCTACATACTTTAGGTGCATATTGCTGTGCATGAGCAAATAGATCACTAAGACGTCTGAATCTGTGCATGTGCAGTACACAGAAATAGGCACAATAGCCAAAGCTTTGTGAGTACATACAATACCTGAATGTGCATACAGATCTGACTTACAATTTAAAATCCTTACAACGCTACTTTGCATATGTAAAATGTAATGTTTTCTGTATCTTGTATTTGTATTAACTATGGAGCTTTTCTCCCTGGGCCTCTGCTACACATGAGATCAACCTCAGACTTTCTAAGTAAACAAACTAAACAAATAATAATTAAATAATTAATAAAATACTTAGTGTGCATGCATGAGCACACGTACACTTGCATGGCTGAATCTCTTTACATATGTCCAATACAACAGTAAAAGTTAGGTATGTCATACCTTTGCAGGCATTTACTCTACATATGCAAGCAGATTTAGGCATCTGTGTATAAACAAATACTCATGTTGGTGTTGGAGCTCTTTATTATTTATTACATTTTATTTTGTCGCCTTCCTCACCTCTTTAATAGAGAGAGAGCACCATCATTGTCACATCTCATCGTGATTAACTTACAGAAAGAACTGAAATAGCATCAGTTGTCACTTACAGTGATATTGTAGATAATGCATTAATTATGTTAAGAATGATTGCCTAATGGATGCACCAGGAAATAAATAAATGAAAGATTTAAAAATGGCAAAGAGACAAAGAGAATGCACCACATATTGCTTTTGCTTCCTTTTTTTCTCTTTGGCCTTCAGAAACTTATCTGTACTGTTGTGTTATACAGGATGATTGGAATAGCAATTTACTTTTGCTGCATCTACTCTACTATCATAACCATCATCAGTAGCATCTTTCAAATATGAATATTTTATATATATTTTTTTATTTTTAACAACAGTATCATGGTATGATGTCATAGTGTGGGTGATGTAGTACCTAAAATAGAATGCAGTACGTCCATTTCCATACAAGTCAATGATGCACACATCAAAACTTATAACATTAAAAAGAGAATATACTTATCAAAATAAAACAAAATCATATTAGATAATACAAAAAAAACTTAAAACTGATTTTAAATATGTTTCAATAACAGAGCAATATAGTTTATGAGTAGTTTTGGTATGTATGGGTGACACACTGGTATGGCAGTTGGATATGGTGATCCATAGTGCTTTGATTCCAAGTCTTTTCTGAGCTGCGGTCCCTGTTGGGTGACATTTGTATACTCCCTCTGTATATGCATGGGTTTCTACTGCTGTTTCTGGTTCTTCCCACAGTTTAAGGACATGCTGGCAGGTTAACTGGAGATACTACCTTTTTTCTAGGAACATACCTCTCAACTGTACAGATTTTTGCAGAATGTCCAGGTTTTTGCCTCATATTTTTGGTCCATTTTTCATAAAATTGTGGTTTTCTGACAAATTAGTGGTAAATCATTGAAGACTGAAGTTACAAAATAATGACAGACATTTGAATTTCAGACTTCATACTATTCAGAAAATTCATGCTAATGCAAAACCTGTTATTCTATCATCTTTCTAAGTTTGTAAGAGCAATATTTAAAAATTATTATTTTTTTAATTATCCCTATTTTTGCACCTATGTCTCACTTTTATTTATGGCTTTGTCCAGATTTCTTGCTCTAAGAGGTTGAGAGGTATGCTTGGAGTACATATGAGTGAGGATGAGTGAACTTGTGTGCCGTGAAATGGGCTGACATCCCATCCAGAGCTGGTTTCAACCTTTCAGCTTTTGTTTACTGAGATAGATTTTGCCCCCTCCCAAGACTCTGAGCTTGATAAAAACGGGTGCAGAATATGTGTTTGGTATGTAGCTGGGACAGACAATTCTGTTTCATTTTATTGCAAACTCATTTCATCGACAAAAAAAATAAATAAATAAAAAATCTGTGCTACATTTTGTTGAAAACTCATTTCATCTAAACACATTTTGTATATTCCAAATATACCCCCAAAAGCTTCTTTTTGCAGAATGGGCAAGCCCCCCATGTCCCCCCACCCCTAATATAAATATACTAATTACCCATTTGTACAGCCACAGATAAAAGAGAATGCTCTTCATATACGCGATCACTGCTGATGCACGTACTTAAACTTCTAGAGATGGTGGCACAATATAACGGGGGACATTAGCATGGTACAAATACCGATCAACACCGATTTGCATTGTAATTCCAATGCTATAAAACCACACCAGTAGTCATTTTCTTTATGATTAAACAATTTTCAATTAAATATGTTTCAATGAAATGTAATTTCGATGAAATGAGTTTTAGATGAAGTGAACCACATTTTGTTTTCTGTAAATAAAATGAGCTCCTATGAACAGAAGCAATAAATATGTACATACATACAGATATAAATAATAATGTGCAGTGAAAAGTCTGGATGTCAAAAGGTTTTAAAAATCTGTATGCATGTAGGACTGTTACACTGTCACAAAGCCATTGCATCTACTGAAGTGGTTCTGATGCAACAATATTATTTGTAGAACATTAAGTCACAGATTATAACTAATAGTACATAACAGTATTTTATTGGGAATTGAACATTAAAGGCTTATTAAAATATCTGAAGTATAATGATTTTCGAGTCATTTTATAATGCTCATGAGTTTCCTCCTAAATATAATAAAAGTGAGTGACAGAAAAAATATTTTATTGGCAATAATATTAGGCTCTATCAAGCTGCTTCTTCAGACAGTATAATTTAACTGTCAGTCAAAAGACTGTAAGTGCTAATAAAGTTATACTGTACCCTAGTAGGAACTAGTATTCATGACTGCTGGAAATATTTGCATAAAATGACACCATTTCTTCATGTGTCAAGACCTAGCACCATCATACTTGTGTGAAGCAAACAGAAATTGTGTTTTTTGTGTAAATTATAAGAATTATGACTTGGTACAATGTTCCTAGATTCAGGCCTTTGGGATTCTTAGATAAATGAGTATTAGAGATGATGCTATAATAACTACAGATCGATTAACTGTCCATAAATGTCATTTTTGTACCTAAATGCTGCTGGTTTGATTTCCTGAGTCTCTGAATGGCTATTATGAGTCTCCAAGAAAGTCAATTAACAATGCTCCTGAATCACTCCTTAAGATACAGTGGTGCAGGTCAGCTTAATTGTTTAACAAATAATTAAAAAAAATCAAGAAGGAATTAAGCAGAGTGGTACCTGTGGCCCTGCATATAAACACTATGGAACCAAAGGATAGAACCTAAACAGATAATGAAATATTACGTTTCCTTTTCTATATCATTTCATGTGTCCCAGAAGTAGTAGGTAGTGTATTGGTACAATTTAACAGTATTGTATTTTTTTGCCTATTAAAACCGGAACTGCATAAACTACAGTGCATATAAAAAATTTACACACTTCTGTTAAAATGCCAGGTTTTTGTGATATAAAAAAATGAGACCACAATAAATAATTTCAAAACTTTTCCCACCTTTAATGTGACCTATAACCTGTACAACTCAATTGAAAAACAAATCTGTTAGGGGAAAAATATAAAAAATAAAAAACATACAATAAGCTGGTTGCATAAGTGTGCACACCCTTAAACTAGTATTTTGTTGAAGTACCTTTTGATTTAATTACAGCATTCAGCCTTCTTGGGTAGGAGTCCATCAGCATGGCACATCTTGACTTGGCAATATTTGCCCACTCTTCCTTGAAAAAGTGCTCCAAATCTGTCAGATTGCGAGGGCATCTCTTTTGCAAAGACCTCTTTAGGCCCCCCCCCCCTCCAATTTTCTATTGGATTTAGGTCTGGGGTTTGACTGGGCCATTCAAAAACTTTAATTTTCTTCTGGTTAAGCCATTCTTTTGTTGATTTGGATGTATGCTTGAGGTCATTGTCATGTTGAAAGGTGAAATTCCTCTTCATCTTCAGCTTTCTAGCAGATGCCTGATGTTTTTGGGCCAAAAGTGACTGGAATTTGGAACTGTTCAGAATTCCCTCCACCTTGACTAAAGCACCACTTCCAGCTGAAGAAAAGCAACCCCAAAGCATGATACTGCCACCACCATGCTTCACTGTGGGGATGGTGTTCTTTTGGTGATGCAAAGTGTTGTGTTTGTGCCAAACGCATCTTTTGGAGTTGTGGCCAAAAAGTTCAACCTTGGTCTCATCAGACCATAACACATTTTCCCACATACTTTTAGCAGACAACGTATTGTTTTGCAAATTTTAGCCAGGCCTGGATGTTTTTCTGTGTAAGAAAAGGCTTCCATCTTGCAACCCTATCCCATAGCCCAGACATATGGAGAATATGGGAGATTGTTGTCACATGTAGTACACAACCAGTACTTGCCAGAAATTCCTGCAGCTCTTTCAGTGTTGCGGTAGGTCTCTTGGCAGCCTCCCTGACCAGTTTTCATCTTGTCTTTTCATCAATTTTGGAGGGACGTCCAGTTCTTTGCAACGTCACTGATGTCCCATATTTTCTCCACTTTTTGATGACTGTCTTCACCGTATTCCATGGTATATCCAATGCTGTGGAAATTTTTTTGTACCTTTCTCTTGACTGATAATTTTCAACAATGAGATCCCTTTGATGCTTTGTAAGCTCTCTGCGAACCATGGCTTTTCCTGTAGCAGGCAATTGAGTAAATGTCAGGAAAATCCTACTACGACAGCTGAACTTTATTTGGGGTTAATCAGAGTCTCTTTAATTAATGGCAAGTGTGTACCCAAGAAGACTGGATGCTGTAATTAAATCAAAAGATACTTCAACAAAGTATTAGTTTAAGGGTGTCCACACTTATGCAACCATCTTATTGTACATTTTTTTATTTTTTATATTTATTCCCCTAACAGATTTGTTTGTTTTTCAATTGAATTGTACAAGTTATAGGTTACATTATAGGTGGGAAAAGTTTTGAAATTATTTATTGTGGTCACATTTTTTTATATCACAAAAAAATGGCATTTTAACAGGGGTGTGTACACTTTTTATATCCACTGTAGCTTAAGTTGAACACTTTTTGTTTTGAAATTTTTGGGGTTTGCTGTTCAATCCACTGATAAAATTATGCAAAATGTCCTTAAGTATTATAACCAGAATTGACAGATATCAATGTTTATTAACCCTTATCTCGTGTCTCAACCCTGCCAACATTAAAAGATAATAGAAGCAGTTTGTATGACCATTTATGGCAGAAATGCTTTGAAGGGGGGATTTTATTATTAGCGAAGAAATTTTATTTCATATTTTAGCTCAGAAATGTTCACGACAGCTCAAATTTGAAACACTCAAACGAATTCTGCTTTGTCAAACAGGAAAAATTCAAGCAAATTTTGTTTTGTCAAACAACATAATTAATATTAGTCAAATGGAAAACTGTGTTTAAAACAGTGAGGAAGATGACTCTAAAAGAACAGCTGTATTTATGCATGGTCCTAAAAAACAAGAGTGTGTGTGGGGCAGGGGCCTGTGGATCGAAAAATAACATAAGGCCCAAACTTTGCCACGTTGACCATGGGTACTAAAATGTTGTTTTAGTTTTCACTAGTTTCTTGAGAAGTAGCAGAGTTCATGGCATACATATCCATTTACTTTAACAGTATATCATTCAAGACCAAAAACATTCTTTACATGGAATAGGCCATCATTGCCACCTGCATCTTGGCCATGATTCCTCTTTTCATTCCCATGGGATAATAGGTTCTTTTAGTTTTGAATTACTGTCTGATGACATTCCTCACATCTCTATACTTCCTGGTCCATACCAGATCCATTACAAGCTGATATTGAAGTTGATATTTATTGATATGAAGCTCATTACCTAGAGGAAAACAGTTTTTGTACTTACTTTTCTCACTTGCTTAGAGAAAAACAGCTCTTGTACTCACTTTCCTCACTTATCTAGAGGAAAAACCCTGCAACTCTCTTTTTGCGTGGTCTTGCGCACAGAGCAGCGTCGGGCAGCGCCGGTTAGTTGGGGTATACTATTCCCGGCCCCACAAAGTCTGCGCTATAAATTTTCCCTTAGAACTAGCAAGCCTCAAATCAGGTGCTTCAGATCAGCTGCTCTTATTGCAGTACTTGCAAAACAGAAATCAGCACTTGTCCTAATCTCCTGGACAGCACTATTATTCTCCAAATTTCCTAGACAGCACTATTATAATATAGCATAAGACCCTCAATCGTCCACAGGACTTAAGTTCAATTTACTCTTCAAAGCATGTCCAGAGGTCAGCTTCAGGTATACTCTCTAGTTCATCTGGTGGAATTGGGCATCCTGAGGCAATGTCACAACTGCCTCATGTATACAGACAACCCTCTCCTCTTACCTCTAGACACAAACACTTGTGAGAGATGCAAATACACAGCCAGACTGGAGGCTAAGCGCTCTCAACCCATGACTGTAACAGACAGTCAAGAGGATAAGGGACACACTTGCATCACACCACCTGTCACACATGAATCTACAAAACAAGCATCGGCAAAACATACGCATAAATACACAAAAACTTATTCGGAGGCACTAGGTACCAATCTGAAAAAGAAACATTGCCCTCCAAAGGAGACAAGCAAGCAACCTGCACCCCCAAACACAAGCCAGAAAACACATAATGTACCTCAGCAGTGTGCCTCACAACAGCCCCTAAGGCAAAACACCATACCTAACACGCTAGTAATAGGAGACTCTATAGTAAGGCACACGGATGTTCCACTCACCAGGTTGAACAAGGAGAAGGTTACTGTCAGCTGCCTGTCGGGTGCTCGGATCCACCACACAACACAAGCACTTAGGTCACTCCAGAACAAGTACAAGTATGACGCTGTCATTGTACATGTTGGTGTGAATGATCTAAGACGTACCTCCCTGGACTACATGAAAAGAGACATTGAGGAGCTCTCTGATCATGTAGCCCAAGCTGGTATGACCCTGACCTTGAGTAGCATACTACCTTCACCTAGAATGATACCACAATACAAAGACAAAATGATCAATTTCAACAATTGGCTAAGCTTCTGGTGTCATTCTAAGGGGATCCAGTGTCTGTCTGCCTGGGATGACATGATAGACAAGCCTCGCTGTTTTGCCAGAGATGGGTTGCACCTGTCACACCTAGATTTTTGAATACTGGCCAAGGCTCTTGCCGTCCCCATAGTGCCTTTTTTAGGCAAGGCTCAAAGGACAAACCAACCACCGTAACCAGCACAGGTAACCAAAAACTAAGGGTAATGCTACTCAACGCCAGAAGTCTCAAGCTCAAAATGCACACACTCGAGGCTCTCCTCAGCATGGAGAGAATCAATGTTTGTGCAGTGACGGAAACCTGGTTCAAGGCTCAAGAGAGCACCCCAGCACTGCCAGGTTACAATTCATATCATACCTTCTGGCTTCAGTTACTGGATCGCAGTACAAAGGGCGGAGGTGTATCCATATTCATCAAGGATACCCATATCTCCAGGTTAGTAGCGCAGCATGATGCCCCAGAGATCATCCATGTGCAACTATCAGCAGGCAAAACCACATTTCAAGTCGTAGCCGGTTATAGATTGCCCACCATGTCCCAAGATGCTCACTCTGCATTCCTTGAGACATTAGAAAATACAAAGGTCCTACCCAACACCATAATCTTGGGTGATTTCAACTACCCTGGTATAAACTGGGTGAACTACCAATGTTCCAACTCCTATGCTCAGCGATTCATAGAATTTATAAATTCAAATGCCGTTGAACAACTAGTATGTTCCCCCACTAGAGGGGACAGCATATTGGATTTAATCATCACAAATATGGGTGCCCACTGTACCACACCCGTTATCACTCCCTCCTTGGTCAGATCTGACCACAAACTGATAACCCTGGACATCCTCACCCCTCCACCTCCCCCAGTCAAAAAAAAACATAGCCAAAAACCTTTCCAAAGCAAACTTTAAACTACTTGCATCCGAAGTGGAAAGCTTCACTATTCCCTTGCAGAAGGATAATAATATCCAGGATGCGGAATCCTACACCAAGGCACTCTATATGCATCTTCAGGATTGCATGGACCATGCTATCCCAAATAAAACCAAGACTCCTTCCTCAAGCAAGAAGAAACCAGTCTGGTGGACCCTGGCCATAAGCAAACTTTACAATAAAAGGAGGAGACTTATACAAAAAAAGGCCAAATCTCAAGTAGAAAAATCATCCCTGATCAGCATTAGTAAGAAATTGAGGGCCCTCATCAAGTCAACTAAAGCTAATTTTGAAAAGAAAGTTGCCAAGGATGCCAAGGATAACCATAAGGCCTTCTATGGCTACGTCAAAAACCTAAATGGCAACGCTCAGGTCTGTTCTGAGCTAGTACAAAATGGAACAAAATACACTGACCCTTCTGACATTGCCAGCATCTTGGCTGACAGGTTCAGTGCAAATTCCCCCCCCCCCCCCCTCACCACCTGCAGGGCCTATTACCATTCCAGGGGATTGTGTAAGTCCAATTATTACTGATACGTTGGTTAACAAGGCTCTATCTAAAGCTAAAAACACTGCCTCCATGGGACCAGATGGTGTCCCAGGCTGTGTCATACGCGAGCTCCAAAAGGAATTAACCCCGCATCTTAATACCCTGTTCAGTCTCAGCCTCTCCACAGGATATGTGCCCAGAGAATGGCGCACGACAACGGTGGTCCCGCTACACAAGGGTGGGGCCACAACTGACCCTGGGAACTACCGACCAATAAGCCTGACCAGTCTGATCTGTAAGGCTATGGAGCGAATCATTATGGAACTCATAAATGGAGAGATTGGGAACCTCCAGTTGCTGGACCCCACACAGTTTGGCTTTGTCAAGGGCAGATCATGCCTCCTGAACCTGGTGGATTTCTTTGAGACAGTTACTCAGGCTATAGATAAGGGAAAGGAGGTACACACGGCTTACCGTGACCTTGCTAAAGCATTTGACACCATTCCCCATTCGGGTATTATTGATAAGCTCACCAGCCTGGGCATAAACCCTTACATCACAAGATGGATCACAAACTGGCTCTCAGACAGATCCCATAAAGTAATAGTAGCAGGATCTATGTCCGAATCCAGACCAGTAACGAGTGGTGTGCCTCAGGGCTCTGTCCTGTGGCCCCTCCTGTTTGGCATATACTTCTCAGAAGTACAGGCAAGCACGGAAGGGCTGTGGCTGACTAAGTTTGCGGATGACTGCAAACTGGGTACTATAATAGAGTCTCCGGCTGACATGGAGATCCTCCAGAAGGGCCTAAATGAGACTGATGCATGATGTCAAAGCCATGGTCTCAAGCTAAATGCAAAAAAATGCGTAGTAATCCCCTTTGGAAAAAACAGAGTACCCACAAACTACAACATAGGAGGTAATCCCCTGAAATCTGAAGAAGAAATAAGGGATCTAGGGACCCAAGTAGATAGCCAGCTTTCCTTTGATAACCATGTTGCCAAAGTGGTTAGAAAATCCTTCGATGTGACCCATCTGATCATGAAAGGGTTCGCATCAAGATCTAAGGATGTAATGGTGCCCCTCTACTCTTCCCTCATCAGACCCATTATTGAGTACAATGCACCAGTTGGAATGCACCTGGCTAGACATCTCCAGCAGCTGGAGAGACCACAGATGTACCTAACCAAGAGAATTACTGGCCTCAAACAGTTGCTCTATGCAGCATGATTGAAAAAGCTAAGACTGTTCTCTGTTGCATACCGCTTTCTCAGAGGCGATCTCTGTCTAAAGTACAGAGCCATGTCCAACCCAGAATTGTTGAACATGCTCCATCTTAGCAAAACCAAATCTACTCGAGCTACACGCTCTGGGGATATAAACCTCAACACAGCAATGAATAGAACATGCTGGAGGGATAGAGTCCCTTCACAGAGACTTCCCTTACTATGGAACAGGGTCCTGATCTACATAAGACAGAGCCCCTCACTATCACTCTTCAAGAGGAACCTTGATGAGTGGATGGGTAACAGAAAGTTCACACCGGGGATCACACCAACAGCACTACTAGATAGGGGCCAAGGGTACTAGCTGCTAGTACAAGGGTCTAGGGAACTACTAAAGGGGCAGTGAATACCGCACAACATGGCTGGGCTAATATATGCATTCGGGCAGATAGCTCAGTACCAACCTATGAACCTATATAAATATGAGATATGTGCAGGTCTTTTGTTTTAGACATTCCAGAATAAGCTTGATGCAATATTTTCGGTATTATATAATGACTTTACAGAAGGTTTATGAATGTAGACTGCTATTACACACCTATCTTTGAACACTTAAAGCTAGGCTTCTGGATTACTATAACATAAATTCTGTCTCATTTATTATAGGTCAATCTTTCAATACATAATCATGAACCTGTGATAAAATTGCATCCTTTTCAATCCAGAATTTAATTTGTTTACTATGCAATGTTATATCGTTCATGACATCTAATATCAAAACTTGATCAAGTCTGTTCAAATCTGTATGCTTTCCAGGAGTTTGTAACCTTCTCAACTTATCAGCATTGGCATGACTTTTGCCTGGTCTGCAAACAGTCCTATGCTCATGTGCTCTCATGCCTCTGCCGAGCATTGCACATCTGAGAAATTCAGTTGTGAAACAAACTTCTTTTCATTAAATAGTCAGTGGTTTAGGATCTGTGTGGATGGATTCAAATATTTATTAAATATTAGGATTCCAGACATCATGGGTGATCCCTCCTTGTTAACGTGTGAATAAATATTTTTTCTTAACAAGTGTCTGTGTTTGGGCCATATATCCTTTCAAAGATGAATTTACCTTCTGGAAAAATGAACTTTCCCAATATTCTTCTTTCCTCATTGTGACAATACTTGCTTCTAAAACACACCCAAATGAGTTTTTAACTTGATAAAAACACTCCCACTTTGGGTTTCTTTGAAAGAATGTTGAGTACTTTTACACCATCGGAGATATTTCCTATGCAATCTCTGTGCTTTCATTCCACTTTAGGGTCTTGTAGAATTGTTATATTTGCATTTGGTGAAATTTAAAAACTGTTTCAGTCTTTTTACTAGGTGAGTTATGACATCTGACATTGACTGTATTTAAGTGAACTATGGTTACTGTCTCTCTAAATATAACACAGTGTTACAAGATACTGTAAACTCTGTAATACTGCAAACCTCGGTTGATATAGACAGCAAGACGGTGGCCATGAAAGTCGGAATCCACTAAGGAGTGTGTAACAACTCACCTGCTGAACCAACTAGCCCTGAAACCTTGCTGTAACTGAGGGATATTGATTTTTGGTGCTGCTAACAGAACTTGAGTTTTCTGGGATGCAGTCATGGCTTCATCCCTCTGTGCCAGCAGTCTGACTATCCTTCAGATGTTTTGTAGAACATGTGGTCTGGTGATCCATCTTCTTTGCAAGGCCTTCAGTCACTACAGGGGTGATTGGTCTGCGCACAGTGATACCTGTTGGCATTGGCCATGAGCTGTCACACTGGAATAAGGAATGAATACTAACTATTTTAGTTCTAGTCACTCTTTGCAAGACTTTTACATTTAGCACTGATAGGAATTAATACAGGAGTAAATAATTTTCAGACTTTTGTGACTGCAAGGAGGATAAAAATATTTATACAGAGCTGTGGAAGTGCTACTTTGTGTGCATCAATCATTTATCAGATTGTACCTTCCTGCCCCACCTAAGACAGAGCTAATTCATATCCCTGAGGGATGCCTCAAGTTAAAGCTGTGCTGGAGGAGAATGTTAAATAAATATTGCATGGTACTAGACACTGTGCTGTGAGGTTTGGTAGAGTTGGTGATACTGGGGTTACAGAGGCACTGGCAAAGCTGACAGAAGACCAAAGTTAGCGGAATAAAATGACAGCGAGGGAACCAACTTTTTCCTATTCAGAAGAAGGAGAAAGAGGACATTGAAGATCCCTGTAAAAGAAGAATGGGTTCAGAACAAGATGGTTGCATGTCAAAATGAAATGGTTTTGATTGGGAGGAATATCCCTTTACAAAAGGAAAAATGGTAAGCTGCATGTATGTGATGTCACAAGCAAGATGGTAGGAGTTGGAGGTGCTGGCGATCGTGAATGTTTGGGGGTTGGAGAGGAAGGGTAAGAAGTTCCATTGCTGAGTGAGTATAAGATTGTAGACTAGACATGTTTTAAAAAAAAACAGATAGTGAATTAAGAGAAACATGGAGGAACAGGGAGTAGATAAAGAATTTCCAATATGATGCATAGAAGAATGACTTTTTTGTGTATTATCATCTCATACGCAATGGTGCTGCTATAGAGATCCAGTGAAACTATTAAAAGGAATGTACTAGTATGGGGTAAGATGTTTAATTCTGAGCCTTTTATTCTTCCTGCAGGTTATCAGCAGGGCCCTTACTTAGGGATTCGGTGTTTATTATAAAACTCAGTAGGGTAGATAGAGCGGGGAGAGGGGGCAACTGCCCCAGGAGCAAAGTGTTGGTGGGGTGTGATCAGTCCTGATCACGCATTAATGTAATACCAGCTTTTAAAAGCTGGTATTGTACTTGCTGTCACACCTAGGTGCTATAGTGCTACCTGTGTGGTATGAAGTTGAAGCAAGCAGTTTGCCACTGTTTTAAAGTAAAAAAAAAATTTAACTAAAACCTGAGTAGTGCTCTGTACAGGCAGGGTATAAATGCAGTAAGTGTGTGCTACATTTATAGCAAGCAGTTTGATACAATTTAAAAAGAATAGTTTGTTTTATAACAAAAACATGAATGCTGTAGCACCCCGTGCAGGCAGGGTATAAACTGTAGCAACAGTTTGTTTCATTTGCAGTTTGCTACAGTTTACATAGAAATGTTTTTCAACTTAAACACGAGTAATGAAGTTCTCTATGTAGGCAGGCTGTAAACTATAGCAACTGTTTGCTACATTTTAATATTTTTAACTAAAATATGAGTGCTGTAGTACTATATGCAGATAGGGTATAAACTGTAGGAACATTTGCTACAGTTTGAAAGAAGAAATTATTATTTTTTTAAATTAATTATATTGAGGGAAGGTTTGGGACAGGGCACAGAAGCAATACTTGAGTGGCTGGGCCGAAGATGGGGAGGTGCCATGCATCTGGCCACCAGCAGGAGGGACATCCGTTTTTTTTTTTTTTTTTTTTTGCTGTTCAGTGGAAGAGCTGGGGGTGGGGTTGGGGCATCGATCTAACTGTAATAGGCCAATCACTTACAATGTAGTGATCTGCTTATTACTGTCATTTTTTTTTTTTTTTTTTTTTTTTGCTTTTGCACTTAAAGAGCTGAGGGAGTGGGATGCTGGTTCATAGTACCAGCCCAAGGTGCTTGTTGAACCAGCTGCACTTTAGTAGTGGCAACTGGTGATTCATAGCAAGGAAGGCTATAAGAAGCAAATGAATAGGTGAGGCTCTATTACAGCAGGTCAGTGACTATTACCTATGATCAAATAACATAGGGGGCCATTTGCTTTCATCTACAGACTGCCTTGGTATGCACCCATTCACTATAGCTGCTTTACTAAATAAATGCTCCTCAAATAATTAACTGTAATCAGTAAGGCCTCGCTTATGTGATACAGAGTAAACAAAGAACTCCATGGGGGCCCTGTTGCACACTAGTCCCTCTAAATCTCCCCAGTGTCTCTCTCTCACTCTGGTCCCACACCATAGATAAATACAAAGCTATTGGACTGTAGACTATTATAAGCCTAGCCAATAATCAGACATTCGATTCAGAGCCTCTGTCTTGTATCTGTAAGGTTAAGACCTGAACCATTATGCCAAATTCATTTCTGTGTTTTCATTATTTATGTTACTGTTTAACTCCTCCATTTGTTGTTCACGCTAAGACTCCACTGTAATATGTTTAGAGAAAGTGAATGGATGAAGCCAGGGGCTTAGTGGCTGCTAGGTCTCTAGAAGTTAAGATGTTTCTACATGACCTGAAGTATATCTTACAGCTTTGTTTTTACAACTTTTTGTTCTGATGATGGCCTGACCAAAGCAATCATGAGTAAGGAAATAGATTCTGTCTCATTTGTTTTTAAGGAAAATAACTTGTACCTAAAGCTTAATGTTCAAAGCCAACAAAACAGTAGTTCCCCAAGGATATATAGATCTTATCTGGGAACAGTGCCTGACTTCCTACCCCTCCAAAAGAAAAATAGTTACCTTCTGTGTATCCTGTAATGATCAATTGTGATGAATGTAAAAGCACAAATGGCCAAATGCATATATCATACAGTTGAGGGTCTAGTTGAAGAAACCAAAGTACATTTAAAAAACACACAAAGAGACAAGGAGTATATGCAGATTCCACAAAGAAGGCATTACAGCTAGAAAACCAAACAGTGTTCAACGACAACCCTACTGGGAGCAACACATTGTCAATGATCAGTTGCTATCACACACATCTTGCCCAGACAACCATGGACAGACACTTATTAAGCAATACTGATGCCTGAATGTGATGGAAAGTGAAAAAAAACATGGGAAATTTGTTCTGTTTAGATTTACTGCAACTCCTTTACTACATACACAGTCATTTTCGTCACAGGCAATACTCATATTTATTAATTGTAGCCACTTTATTGACTATGCATCTCAAATATTTGATTGTGTTAAAAATAGACCCCGTAATGTATTCCAGTTAGCTTTACAAAAATGTACATTACCTCTACAAAGTCAGAATAATGACTGTTTAAACTGTTTAAACTGAACAAATGACAGAAGTATCAATCACTTTCATCCACTTTCATCCACAGAAAGCCCCTGTACCCAGCATTTAAAGCCAATGACAGTATACACCTCAGATATCAGAATGTAATAAAAATAAATAAAAAATAGTAATAATAATAATAATAATAATAATAATAATAATAATAATAACTGGCTCCAGTAATTTTATCCCATTACACTTACACACACACATACATACACACACACACACACACACACACACACACACACACACACACACACACACACACACACACACACACACACACAAGCTGATTTGGGCAGTCCTGTGATGGTTTAAAGACCCAGAAACATTGGTAGAATTCGTGCAAGTTATGCACAAAGACCCAATGTCTCAAGTACAAAATGTGTTTGGTCTTGTGCATCAGGGTTCAGTTCTGACCCACTGCTGTTCATCCTGGTGATGGAATACATTAGCAAACAGGTCAGGTTTCTATCAGTTCGTCGAAACTTCAGCAGTTTGAACACCATATGTTTGAACTGTGAAGTTCAAAAACTGATTATCGTGAAGCCGCAGAACACCAAATTCTTTCCCAGGGAAAGAATTCAGTGGGCCGTTTCTGCGACATCGCTATTCCCTCCACTGTGGTGCAAAGGTTACAGACTGGGTTAAGGTAAGTGTGTGAATGGACCGGGTTAAGGTGAGTGTGCGATAGTTACGGAAATTAGGGTTAGGGAGCGGGTAAGTTGAGTGTGCGATAGTTACAGACCTTAGGGTTAGGGAGTGGGGTAAGGTGAGTTTGAGATAGTTATGGACCTTAGGGTTTGGGCTAAGGTAAGTGGATAGATAGTAGTGTATGTACGGTTTAGTGTAGGGTCAGAAGTAGGGTTTTGTGAAGTGTATATGTGTGGATTATTTATTTTGGTGTGCTTGTGTTGTGTGTGTGTTTTCTTGGAACAGTGATTTTTTCCCTGGGAAAAAAAATCGTTGTTCTAAGCCTTTGATGGTTTTGCACTTCCAGGTTAGATGTTCGAACATATGGTGTTTGAACTTCTGCCATTTTGTTGAAATGATATAGACCCAACAGGTCAGTGGAGATAGATCAACAAAGTTGCTGTATGCAGACGATGTGGCATTACTGCATAAAATCAGTGATTAGAATTACGATTATATTCATGTATTAGTTGTTTTGTGGTAAAAGGTATGATTTGTTTCACACTGTCAGACCAAATTCTCACTTCATCATGCCCCCCCATTCATCTAGAATAGAAGAGCAGGAAAGTATTTAATTAGAAAAGTCTGATATTGTAGTGGTAGAAATGATACAAGTTTTGTAAAAGTGTAATAATATGTATGTAGTCTGTATTGAGAAGGAATCATGTGGTAAATGATGATAGGACATCTATCAAAAGTTCAGTTTCTTGAGTATTCTAGGCCATACTATTCCTACTCCTTTTTTTTGCAGTTATTTTGGGGTGAATGTTTTTTGAGTCTGACTTGTAAAAAAGCTCTAGCCAGAATGTATTACTTTTTTATATATATGTTTTTGGCATACAACCATGGATCTGAACATGTAAGGCCTGAATGCTTGAATTCCCAGACATTTTATTGAAGTATGGTGAAGATTTCCAGCATCCCTTTTCAAATTATGCAATTTAACTCATTACCTCCAAGGTGACATCTCCAGGTGCTTCTGCAGTTACATCCTACTGACACCTCTAGGTGTCAAGTATTGCTTGCTCATATTTGCATTAATAATTCCAAAAACATGCTACATAGAAAGTATTGAAAAATTTAATCTTAAAGCATACATAATAGCAAACATAACTGTGTTATTTGACCTCTGTGTACTGCAGGTAAAGAGGCAGTAATATTTGTTTGCATAATATGTATTTATATTGTCATAAATGTCATGTTTTTCTAAATATCTTGACAAGCAAGTAGCACAGACAGAACTGCTTAGCCTCATATGAAATCTCTCAGCTGGATGAACAAAATTGTGATGACACCATGAGTATAACTTGGGTGGCTGCTGAGATATTGTGAGTTGTTTACAAAATATTACAAACATAATAGTTACTGTGTTTACTGTGATTTATAAAATTCTGTTAAAGACCAAGACCTAAAGAATACGGGTCTATATTAGATCACCGAATGCTTAAAAAAAGCGAACGGTGATTAATCGACCCTATGTATGTGAAAGCTAACAATGTCGAACTGTCAGAACACCGATTTTTTTCCAAGGGGAAAAAAGTGTTGTTCCAACAAAAATAAATAAATAAATAAATAAAAAATAAAACACTTACAACATTACATTAAGTGGGGGGCTTCACCCCCTGATGTGGGTGGCTGCCCCCCCTACTTAAATATACCAACTCCGAGACCGTACTACAGTGCCAAAAACGGCAAAGTAACGAAGTGGCCAAGCAAATTCTTCCCCAGGGAAAGAATTCGCTTAAAAGCCACCTTGATATTTTGCTGTTTCAGTCTTTTCAGTTCGACCAAGACGCATTCGAAAGAATGCGCCTTTAAGAATACTACTACTTTAAAAATAGTTTGTGTTGAAGAGTTTGAAATTTCCACTTTTTAGTAACCTCTATGGTTCCAGCGATATGAACGTTTGTTTGAAATGAGAGGAGTGTCTAAACTACACAGTTAACATACGTCACCCACTGTTTAAAATTGTAAGGTATGACAACTGTAAATTATGTTGGTAATTGTTTCAAAGAGAGAGAGAGAGAGACATTAGAGGATAGGTTTGGAGCCACATGGAACTTACCAATGTGTTTGAATGTATTTTAAGGCACTATATGGTGTATATAGTGGAATAAGGCTGCATAGCATTTCATATATCCTTTATTAATAATTGAGTTACCAACTTACTTGGGAGTCTATAGCTTCCTGGAAGTCTATACATATTAGTAAAGCTAGTGTCAGTGAATTTGATGAAGAATTCCTCCATATGATTAGGTAACCTCTGTTAAAATTCAAAATTGTATGCAATTAAGGTCTTGTTTTTTTAATTCCCTGTGACTAGGTAATAAAAAATGTTTACCAAAGTGAAAACTCAACCATTTCATCAAATTTTGACTGCAAGTAAGAAAGCTAGCGCATTAGCCAAATAATCTGCTATCAGAAAATCCAGAATTTGATTCTCCAAAATTGTCACAACTTTTCTTCTTTTACTAGAAGAGCAAAAAGATGAATCAGGTGGAGTACAACTTTACTTAAATAAATCTGAGTGTACTAATTTGGATCAGTTGGTTTACTGGAGAAGAATCTGATTGGCTTGGCTTCTCTTTAGTATTGAAAGTAATCTGACTCTTGTTGGAAGGCAGCTGAAGCCATTAACATTTGGAGATAGAATGGTTAATGCCATGGTCGGCAGCGCACTAGCTTAGTGATTAAAATATCTGCTTTATAGTTCCAAGGTGTGGAATTCAGTCCTAACCTCTGGTCAGTGTCTATGCAAAGTTTATATGTTATCTTAAGGTTTGCATGTTTATTTTATTTATTTATTTATTTTATTTTATTTATTTATTTTTATTTATTTATTTTTATTTTCTGGCTGCTCTCCTTCTCCCTTCTAAAAGCATACTGTCTAACCTGCACCAGCTGAGTAAAAGGATAAAATCCTTACTGCAGACCAGGTGATCCAAGTTTGAGCAGCTGTTCAGTTGTTTGATAGAGGAGGCAGTGAGTAGGGGTATGCCCATCCTTGGGGAAGAAAGAGTAGCTCCCACCTGGCTGACACCACTACTCTGATGACAGAGCCTTGGCTGAATAGAGGAGCTCCATCGTGATGAAGGGAGCAAATGCTGGGAAGATGTGGGTGTAGGTGTTGCCACCTAATCTGGTATTGGTAGTTTCTGTCTGCACATGTGGTGGAGCACACTGAGGGGACATAGGTGGCTTTTTCGAATTATACCATAAGAATTTGCATTATCACCATGGGGTGGCGTTAGGTCATTAAAAAATGAAAAAAAGCTCTCATTGCTGGGATGCTAGTGAGAGCACAAACAGCTTTCATGGCTGCCTGAATGATGGCCTCTCTTGACTAGTATAACTCTGATTAAGGAGTGGCTTGATAGGAAGCAGGCATAGGAGCACAACTGACACAAAAATGGTGGTAGATTCACTAATGTAAATCACTTACTTGCATTACATTTACCCTGGCCCTTGTTGCCCACATTGTCAATGAAAAGAATTTATGTTTTGCAGTTAACTTAACTGGCTAACAAATTAATTCATTCAAATTACATTACAATTATTTACTTAGAGATAATGATTGCTTGACCTGGGTCTTTTATAAGAGCCCTATAGAAAGATTGCCAGTACATTTGGGTCTGACTCTGAACAACACTACCTTAATTACACTTTTGCTTTAAAGTATCACCACACATAGGTGTCCCTTGTTTTAAGTTAACATTTAAATTGCTTTAGGGATAAGGAGGGAAGTATTTATAATAAATAAAGTATAAACTATATATATTGTAACCCATGGAATAATTCTTATGATCTTCTGATCTAATTCCCATATTGCTATGGACAGTACGGGTTCATAAGTTCATAGGTTCAGAGCTGTTTACTAGGCTAATGACCACAAGGACCTTTTTAAGTCTAGTCATACATCCCAGATCTCTGACAAGTTCTGATACCCTTGATAATTGTAAGAAGGGACTTAAGAAATGAAACATTTACAAGCAGAAGGCTGGGAGATGAACCATTTACAGGTTGCATGTGTCCATTAGAGACATAGGTGCCAAACCAGCGATGAATTTCCTGTTCCCCATCCAATTGTCCAAGTTGCACTTGAATTGGGTTAGGGAGGAACTCTGTTTCACATGGGTGGGGGGCCTGTTCCAGAGATGGAGTAGTCTCTGGGATACATACCTGTCTCTCCAGTAGGTCCTATTTATATCACAATCAAGGTTTAAGTCTTTAGAATGGGCAATTCTGGTGCTGTTTGTTTTGTGGATATGCAGGAGATCCATCAGAGTGGAGTCTGACAGTGCCCTATGTACCAGGCATAGATCTCCCCTCAATAGCCTTTAGGGGACAGAACACAGGCATAGCGCCTTGAGGCAGTCTGCATAAGACATTTTATTTAACCCCTGTATTCTTTTAGTGAGGAACCTTTGGGGACATTCCAGTTGTTGGATATGCCTGGTTAAGTACATACCAAAGGCGGCATTGTACTCAATGATAGGTCTGATGAATGCTGAATATAGTGGAACAATGACTTCCTTGGACTTAGGTGCCATACCTTTGTTGATAAGTTGTGTAACATAGAATGATTTCCTCACCACTGTAGACAAGTGATGGCCAAAGGCTAGATTACTGTCTATATGTGTCTCTAAGTTCCTGACTACTGGGTCAACTCTAAGGGGTGTGTTGTCACTATGATAGTTACCAAGGGTGGATGACTTCCTGAAGGATACTAATATGCATTTCTTGGCATTTAGTTTTAGTCCATGGCTCTGACATCAGTTGTTTGTCTGTGTCAGACCTTCTTGAAGAACATTTGTGTCAGTGTGGGATTCAATGACAGCTCCTAATTTGCAATTATCTGCAGATTTAGTCAGCCAGGGACCACTGACATTGGCCTTGACTGCAGAGAAGTAAATGCCAACAAGGAGCGGTCCAAGGACTGATCCCTGAGGGACTCCACTTGTGACTGGCCTCTTTGTAGAGATGGATTCCTCAGTTCTAACTTCCTGGGTCCTGTATGTGAGCCATACGGCTATCCACTAGGTGACATATAGGTTTGTACCTAACCTCTTGAGTTTGTCAACAATGCCCTAGTAAGGTATTGTGTCAAATTTCTTGGCTAGATCAAGGTAGGCAGTGTGAACCATTTTCCCTCATCCATTGCTTTGGTGACCTTTTCAAAGAAGTCAACCAGGTTGAGTAGACATGACCTGCCCTTGACGAAACCAAACTGGGTTGGGTCCAGTGTCTGGAGGTTTACTATATCAATATTCATCATTTCCATGATAATTCTTTCCATGGCTTTATATAGAAGACTGTTCAGACTTATGGGTCTGTGGTTTCCAGGGTCTGTAGATGGCCCACCTTTGTGCATAGGGATGACTATTGCTGATCTCCATTCATGAGGTATGAAACATGTTTGGAGGCTACAGTTAAATAGCAATTCCAAGGGCCTGATTTGTCATGTTTCATCCTATTTAGAAGGCATCCCGGGATATTGTCTGGGCCCATTGATGCAGTGTTCTTGGCCTTAAAGAGAGCATTGAGGACTTTTTCCCGAGTGATAGCAGGGGAAGTTACATTTGATGGAATTACCTGAGGGAAGGCTGAGGGGGGGAGAGAGAGGTAAAGTTGGAGCTGAATTTATCGGCCAGTGGGTTTGCTATATCTTCTGGCTCAGTATAGGTGGCTCAGTTTACAATGAGCTCTGCACACAACTGTGTATTGCTTTTGAGGCTGTGGACATAGTTAAAGAGTGGCTTGTGGTTGTCCTTGGCCTGGGAGGCCAAATTTACCTCAAATTTGGCTTTGGTAGACTTTATTCATATGAGAATGCTTTTATCCTGCTGAGTGCTGCACCTCCTAATTTTTGCCAGGATTTTCTTCCTTTTCTTATACAACCTGTTGATTCTGGGATTCCACCAGGGTGGCTTGGTTTTTGAATTAGTTTTGTACTTCTTCCAGGTGGGTACAGCTGCCTCTATGCAGCTTTTAACATGCTTGTACAGGGTTTATGTGAATAATTCTGCATAGGCAGCAGTGTTCTCAGGGTTTATGGGTGCTTGATCCAACTTCAGACCAATGAAAAGTGGAGTACCACAGGGCTCAGTCGTGGGTCCTCTCCTGTTTGGTATATACTTCTCTGAAGTACAGGCTAACACCGAAGGTCTTTGGCTAACGAAGTTTGCAGATGACTGCAAACTAGGCACTATAATCAAAACTCCAAAAGATGTGGACATCCTACAAAAGGGCCTCGCTGAGACAGATGCCTGGTGTCAAAGCCATGGCCTCAAGCTCAATACCAAAAAGTGCATTGCCATCGCTTTTGGTAAAAACTCTGTACCCATGAACTACCACATAGGCTGTAGTCTACTTAACACCGAAAGTATGATAAGAGATCTTGGGACACAGGTGGACAGTAGTCTCTCCTTTGATAATCACATTGCCACAGTAGTCAGGCAATCCTTCTACGTGGCACACCTCATCACAAAAGGTTTCTCATCCAGGAAAAAAGAGGTCATTGTTCCCCTCTACTCGTCACTCATTAGACCCATTATAGAGTACAATGCCCCTTTTGGTATGTACCTCACAAGACATCTATAACAACTGGAAAGGCCGCAGAAACATCTCACAAAGAGGATTCTGGCCTCAAACAGATGCCCTATGCAGACCGTCTCAAAAAACTGCAGCTTTACTCCATCGCATATTGCCTACTCAGAGGTGATCTCTGCCTAACATACAAAGCTATGTCAAACCCAGAGCTGTTGGACATGCTCCACTTAAAGAAATCCCAATCCCTACGAGCTACATGCTCTAGGGACCTAAACCTTGTCACCATAATAAACAGAACATGCTGGAGGGATAGATTCCTGTCCCAGAGACTTCCCATACTCTGGAACAGACTACCAATCTATATCAAACAAAGCTCCTCATTAGCAGTCTTCAAGAAAAATCTTGATGATTGGATGGGAGATAGGAAATTCACCCCGGGGATCACTTCTGTGGCTCTGCTCTACAGTGGCACAGGAAAATAATTTTCTTGGGTGGCGAAAGCCAGTGTACCTTTTGGCTAGGCTTATATAGGCCCTAGGGCCAATAGCCTAGTACCTACCTATGAAACTATGAACCTATGAAATTTTGTCAGGTTATCAATTAACAGCACAAAGTTAGCCTTAGAGTAGTTCCTGAATATTCCAGGTTTAGCTGGGGTCCAGGTTTTATTTTTACTTCAGACAAGACCATTTTGTGCTCTGACCTTACCAGGGAAGACATTACAGTAAGAGGTGTGCAGCGCTCTCCCATATTAGTGAGGACCAGATCCAGTATGGTTGCACCCCTGGTTGGTGTATGATAATCTGGTCCGGGGAGTTTGTGTTTACAAAATCCCGGAATCTCTGTGCTTGTATGTTTGGTGTCATATATGAGTCCCAGTTAAAAGTGGAGTAATTAAAATTGCCCATGAATATGGCATTGAGCTAGATGGTGAGTGTTTCCAATAAGTTTAAATACATGGTATGGGTGTCCTGGGTCATAGAGGGGGGACCTATAGCTTGCAAGGAAGTGGTATTGGATTTTGCCTATGGTGATTTGAACATGGAGCAGCTCAAGTGCATTATCCTGTTTGACCAGACTTCAGGCATATTTACTTTTGATGTAAATTGAGACACCTCCACCTTTAGTCCCTGTCTGTGTAGCAGCTGGTGTGTAAGGCATTATAACCTTGCACTGTTGGTGTGCTCTCCATGGCTTTAAACCATGTCTCAGTACAAATGCTTGCAGAGTACTGGGTCCATCAGGGGCTTCTGATTCTGTACGGTCTGCTTATCAGTGGACAAGGCAGAAAGGAATGTGCAGGAGCAGGAAAGCTCCGTGTCCTATAATTGTGTATTATACTCCAAAGTAATTTATTAACTTTATTATTCCAGTTCAGACAGGATTCCATGTGCACTAAACGTAGAAGGTGGGTGAGGGAATGACATGCTGTAAAAAAGGAAAGAGTAGTGTCTAGGGAGGGGGAATAATTGTGATTGATAAGAGAATTGGATCAATGTGGCAAGAAGGAAAGGAAGGCAATAAAAGACAGGGAAGAAGGGGCAGATAATATTAGGGCATGTATATGGGGTGAAATACCACCTATTTGTGTCCCTAGTTAAAGTGGACCATAAATAGTCACTCCACCCATGGATGTGTTTAATTTGAAAATGAAACAGGAAAAGTGGGAGAACAGAGAAAGAAGTGAAGATGTACAAAAAAAATAGGAGTGTGATGGAAGAAAAAGATGAAAAGTATGGGGTAAGGGAGTGAGGCAGTAAAGCAGAACTCTTAATGATAATTTATGACCTAAAAATAAAATAAATACAGCTAAAGTACTGTTATAGTGATAAGGTGGTGTTGGTAAATGTGAGCTAGGCTGTTATGAAAAAAAAGTGCTATTGAAGGACAATACAGTTGTGTAAGTTGAACCTGCCATAACAGTAGCTGTTCATTTGGTCACTGCTGCAGTAGCCTTAGCTACATGGGTTATAGCCTGTGAAGGATATAATGGTTAGCCAGCTTCCAAAGTTTCAGGGCACCTTCCATGTACCCGAAGTGTCAAACAGCTCAAGCTGACTAAAAGACAAGTTTGGGAGTGAAGCCCTTCAGAGCTTTCCTGTATGATGAAAGAGAGAGGCTAAGCTCTGAAAGGACTATGCTAGCAACAATACAGCATAAATGTCCACACCCTGGCATACAACAAAACACCAAAAAAACAAGGAAGATGGAAGGATGGAGTGGCTACTGCAGAAGTGATCATTCGAACATCTACTGTTATGGTAAATTCAACTTACATAATTGTACTATGTTCATCATATTGATCACTGCTGCAGTAGCTTCACCATAGCTAACTGCATTTGGGAGGTGGAAGGAAAAGAGTCCAGAAGCCCCTTGGAGAATGGTCCTAGCAAAACTTGATCTGGGCATAGAGAAGGAATCAAGCTTATAGTGCTTTGTAAAAGTATGTACAGAGGATCAAGTAGCAGCTTTTAGGATATTTCTAGAATCCAACCCTTTCAAAAAAAGCCACAGATGAAACCAAGGCTCTGATAGAGAGGGCCTTTACCCTGCCTTGAATAGATTTGGTGTGATGAGTATAACAAAAGGTAATGGCCTTAGACAACCATTTGGAAACAGTTTTTGACACAGGTTGTCCCTTCTTCCTATCTTCAGAAGAAATAAGCAATTGATCAAAACATCTGAGATATATAGTCCTGTTAAGATAGTACCTGAGTTGCCTGAGAGCATTCAAAGTGGGGAGTCTCCTTTCTGTCTCAAGTTTAGATTCAGTAAACAAAATGGGAAGATAGATAGTTTGGCTTAAACAAAACTTGGATACCTCTTTAGGCACAAAAGGATTAGTTCAAAAAGAAATCCTGTCATTGTGGAAAATGAGGTAGGGCTGACTCACCATAAGAGCATGCAATTCATATAACTTTCTTGGAGAGGTCAGAGCAATCAGTGAAACTGTTTTCCATGTTAAGAACCTCAAGTCAGACAGATTAGGTGATTCAAACAGAACAAGTGTTAGCCTTTCTAATCCAAAATTAAGATCGCAAGGAGGGGACAATGGTTTACTTGGTGGCCTTTTATGCAAAACCCCTTTCAAAAACATTTTGAGATGAAACTGCCTTGAAAGAGGAGGATCTATGGGAAGACATGATGAAATGGCCAATAAATGAACCCTGATAGAGGAATTAGAAAGGCCATAGGATAATGCCTAAAACAAATATTGTAAAACCAGATCACAACTAGACCTGAATGGATGCCTGTTATGTTATTGGCATTTGTTGATACATGATTTTCTGGTAGCAGGCTTTCTTGCCTCCATTGGCACCTGCTGCATATCCTCAGTAGGCGGGTACCCAAAGGAATTAAGATGTTATCATCCAGGTAACCAATTGAAAATGATTGATAATGGAGTGCATCAATCACCCCAGTTCTTGTTTAAGTAGATCCAGTCTGTGAGGAAGTTTGTGGTAATTGCCCCGGACTTTTTAAAAACAAGGAAGAACCACAGTTGCCTGGACCAGAAATGAGTCACCACAATGATCCCAGGGGATTCCTTCTGAATCTTCAGAATTACCCCGGATATTAGTGGAAAGGATGGAAAGCATACAGGAACATTCCTGTACAAAGAAAAGTAAAGGCATCTGACTTCCAGGCCTTCTCACATAGAGTCCTGGAACAGAATTTTGCCAGTTGATTGTTCAAAGAGGATCAAAAAGAACAATAACACTACACAAATATAATAAATAAAAAATGGAACCACTAAGTGAACAGGAGACCGTTGAAAATACTGAACGCTTTTGTCTTCATTATTACACAGACTTCATCAGAGAAAATTCACCCCAGGGATCACGTCAGTCACCCTGCTAGACAGGGGTCCAGGGAAGTAAATATTGTGGAAAGAAACAGCCAGGGAATTGTTATGGCTAGGCTTGTATAGGCCCTAGGGCCGATAGCCTAATACCAACCTATGAACCTATGAACCTGTGAGTAAAAAGTCAAACTAGATACCACTTCCTATATAAAACAAACTAGACCAATGGAAACCCACTTCCAGACTCAAATTACAATGCCATGCATATGTCCACTTAAAAGGCAATGGTACTGTAATATGTAACCAATAAAAAAGGTATAATATCCCATGGTGCAAAAAAACACTCAAACTGCAACACAATATATAAATACAATATATATATATATATATATATATATATATATATATATATATAAACATTTATAAGAAATTGAAAACATGTAAAGCATTAAAAATGTTAAAAACAAGCTGCTCTGACTTTCAGCAAGCTAAAAACTATTAAAAAACTATTAGGAAACAGAAAGATAGAATTAAGGAGCATTATTACGACATTAAGAAAGAGAAGTGTACTAACGCTCTCTATAGACACTCCATCACCTGTCCAAATTTTAAGAATTTTACATTTTTTATTGTCAACAGGATTATTTATTCTCCATTATGTGGGGATATTGAGACATTTTTAGAGATAAGAATTAAATTGGCAGATTAGACTCAGTTCTATAGTGGCACCAGTCCTAAAAGATGTAATTTCCATTAGCAGTGTGCTGAAAGTCAGAGCAGCTTGTTTTTAATGTTTTTTAATGCTTTATATATGTTTTCAGTTTCTTATAAGTGTTTATATATATATTTTTTGGATTTACATATCGTTTTGCACACGTTTAAGTGCTTTTTTGCACAACAGGATATGATACCTTTTTTATTGGTTACATATTATAGTACCATTGCCCTTTAAGTGGACCTATCTATTTATGCATGACATCATTTAAGTCTGGAAATGGGTTTCCATTGGTCCGGTTTGTTTTATATAGGAAATGCTATCTAGTTTGACTGTTTACTTTAATGAACTCTGTGTACTAATAAAGATGAACGCACACAGTATTTTCAACGGTCTCGTATTCTCTTAGTGCGTTGTTTTTTTTTTATTTATTATATTTGTTCAAACAGGATGCAAAAAGATCTGCTTGAGGAACTCCCCATAGATGGATCAAATGTTGGAAGACCCTTCCAATCTTATTTCCATTTATGAGGGTCTGCCCTGGTCCTGCTCAACTTGTCTGTCAAACAATTTTGCTCTGATGGAATATAGGATGCCTGCAGAGTGAGATTGTGCTGTGAGGCTATATCCCAAGCTAACATAGCCAGTCTGCAAATGGGGTGAGACCTGGCTCCCCTTGCTTGTTGATGTCTGAAACCACTTTTAAGAGGTCTCAGGGATGAAAGATGGCTCAGAGAAGTGCCTTGATCAGGGTAAGGTTTTTCTAGATTTATATGTGCTTGCATCTGTCCTTGGTGTCCCACACTGCAGCACTTTTATCCCTCCTGAAACTGCTTCCCAAGCAATGTTCAAAGCATCCATGGTGACTGACTGCTTTGGAACAGGGAGTGAGAAGGGAAAACCTAGATTTAAGGGTATCTGTTGTCTCCACCAAATGATTTTTCTTTTGATAAACCACAGCACTGGGATTTGAAAAGATAAAGGGTGTTGATGCTGGAAACAAAGAGATTTTAAACACCATTGTATCTATTTCATGTGGAGTCATGAAAGGGGGTATCATGAGAATCATCAGTGACATGAGACCACAAATCCTGAGGTATTCCCTTGCAGTGACCTAAGTGTGGGTAAAAAACCTTAGAAACAGATCTAAATAAGGATCAAGTTTTCCTGTGGAAGAAAAACTATTTGAACTGAGGTGTCTAGTTGACATCCCAGGAAAACAAACCTGTGTGGGTGTCAAGAAATTATTTTGACTGTTCTTTTGGAGTCCCAGTTTGTGTAAGAGATATCTTGCCCAAGAAAGAGTTCCTGACACTTTGGAAAAAAACACTCTGCAAAGATATGCAAGTCATCTAAGTATGGAATAATGTGGATACCCTGTAGCCTGCAAGGAAGTAAAACTGAAGCTAGACATTTTGTGAACACTCTTGGTGCAGTGGATAGTCCAAAGGTTAAGGAAGAGAACTGATAATGTGATCTAGAAATACAAAGCCATAAGAAAACTCTGAAGTCTAGATGAATAGGGATGTGATGATAAGCAATTTGTAAGTCTAGTTTTACCAGGAAACTTGAAAGAGGAAGAAGAAGTAATAGGTTGTGAAGTAATATCATTTTGAATTTGGGCACTATCACAAACAGGTTTAGGAAAGAAAGATCCAGAACTGGTCTCCAAGTATTTCCTTTCTTTGGCAGTAGAAACAAAAAAGTCTGGTCTGGACGAAGAGGAATGACCCCCTGGAAGGGAGGAATTTCCTCCCTCTGTCATCTGAATGATATTCAGAACCCATTAGTCGGAAACAATCTGTTGCCAAAGAGAAAAATGGAGAGTAAAACGTTCTGGAAGAAAAATGGGGTCAGGGTGGGAGTGGGTCACAAGGTCTCTTGAATAGTCATTCAGATATATTGGACTGTCCTTGGTTTTGGCGGGGGGGGGGGTTAGAGACTTCTTTTTGGAAGTTCCTTGCCATTTCTTCTTAAACACCTGTTTACCTGAAGTCTGTTGAGACTGTTCTGTTTTCTTTCAAAAATGGAAGAGGAGAAAGAAAAGCCCTTGTACAATTTGAAAAGGAGAGCTAAAAAATCTTAGAGATTCCCCTTTTATCACACTATTTGATCACATTTGCAGAAGAGGGGACAAATACTAAATCTCTATCCAAGGGAGAATTTAACATCTCATTTTTAACATCATCTGGAATCTTTTGAGAATGCAGCCATGAAAACCTCCTAAAAACAGAACCAGTGGCCATAGCCCTGCAAGAAGTACCAATAGAGGCCTACACACACACTGCAAACGATGAGCAGTGACCTGTGCAAATGAAGAAAATATGTTATTTAAAGCAGACTTTTCCTCACAAGAAGAAACTGCAGATAAAACATTTCTCATACTTTCACAATTTGTCAGAACAAACTTCTACACGTGAACCTGACAATTCAATATTTTGAAAACCAAAGATGCATAAGTATACACTTTTCTCATGCCTATCAATAATTTTCCCATCCTTATCAAAAAGAATAGGATTGGAATTACCTAAGTGCTTAGCAGCTGTGGGATCAACTAAAGCTACAGCTCCTGCGTCAGGTTTGGGAATCGTGTAAAAAAAATTTAAAAGACTGAGGAATTTAATATATCCTATTTGCCTTTTTAGGATCATAGGGTCATAGGAGGTTACTTGGCTAATGGCCATATGTCCCTTACAAGGTTAGCCAAGTTCAACCCTAGTTCTCTAGAGTATCTGTTTCAAGCAGACACTAAAATCAGCACTTACTGCTTCTGTCCAGGATGGACATAGGTGTAACTCCTGGGGTGAATTTATGGTTTCCCATCCAATCGTCCAAACTGCACTTACATAGGTCAGTGAGAGGTTTTGTTTATCATGAATTGGAAGTTTGTTCCAAAGGTGAGGTAACCTCTGTGAGACAAATCTGTCCCTCCAGCAAGTTCTGTTGATGTCACATACCAGGTTAAGCGAGTGACCCATGTGCCATTTAACATGCCAATGTGTAGCATTTCCATTAAAGCAGGGTCAAGGATTGCCATATATGCAAGACACAGGTCACCTCTGAGCAGTCTGTATGACACAGAGTAAAGTGACAGTGATTTCAGTCAGTCCACATATGACAGGTGCAAAAGACCCTGAATTATCTTAGTAAAGAACCTTTGTGGTCTCTTCAGTTGCTGCAGGTGTCTGGAGAGGTACATACCAAAGGAAGTGTTTAGGGGCAGCTGGCTGGCTATCAGGAAAATTTCAGGCAGTAACACACATCATCTAAACCAAACATAACAGCAGGAATGGGGATAGGTTCTGGAAAATCCTTTTGTAACGACTAATAGTATTTTCTGAGGGACTGAGAAACCTTGCTGTTCTCCCAGTGACAACCCTGGCACATCCTAGCAATAGTCTCAAGAGAAACAGAACCCCTCACAGAGAAAATCAGAAACTGCACTCTCTCTTCTGAGTCTGAATCAGAAATCTGAGGGAAAAAAAACTGAATCCATCCCTGCATCGTCTTGTTCAGATTCAGGAATCTTGAATCTCTTCAGGAAAAGATGAATCCCTCTTTCTTTTACCAGAAACTACTTTACAAGATAAATAGCCTGAAGTAAACCCTAAGACAAGCCCAGATTTGAGGAGAAGTAGATATATGCTTGATTTTCTGTTTCTTTTTGACAGGAAAAATGGAGCCAATTATGTTACTAATGGCAGCAGCTGCTCCCCAGGGATGGGCACAGCATTCTGACACAACAGGAAAACTGTTCCCTCTCCCAGGAGAGAAAAGAGTGTCTCTCCCTTGCCAACTGAGGGTCTTCAACAGCCGCAGAGAATGTGGCTGTAGGTGCTACACCATAGGTTCATAGGGTCATAGGTAGACACTAGGCTATCTGCCCAAGGGCATTTATAAGCCTAGCCAGAGTGTGTCAGCTTTCACCTCCCCATTAATTAATTAACTGAGCCTCTGTCAAGAAGAGCCAATGAAGTGATCCCAGGGGTGTATTTTCTGTTAGTCATTCACTCGTCAAGGTTTCTCTTGAAGAGTGTTAGTGAGGGGCTCTGCCTAATGTAGTTAGGAATTTTGTTCCAAAGCATGTGGAGTCTCTGTGACAGGAATCTATCCCTCCAGCATGTTCTATTTATTGTTGTGGCAAGGTTTAGCTCACTAGAGCGAGTGGCTCACAGTGACTTGGATTTCTTTAGGTGGAGCATGTCCATCAATTCTGAGTTGGACATGGCTTTGTAAGTCAGGCAGAGATCACCTCTGGGTAAGCGATATGCGATTGAGTACAGCTGGAGTTTTTCCAGTCGGGCTGCATAGGACATGTGTTTGAGGCCAGTAATCCTATTGGTGAGGTACTTTTGTGGTCTTTCCAGCTGTTCTGTTGGAAGTGCCTTGTGAGGTACATCCCAAATGGGGCATTGTACTCTATGATGGGTCTGATGAGTGACGAGTAGAGGTCACTCGACCAGAGGGATCTGGGGTAAAAGATGAGTGATCTGAGGTACAACATATGGCCGCAGCAGGGTCAACCACCTGTGTCTGAGGCAAATCATTAGCCTGCTGTGGTGGCAAAGGCTGTTTGCTTAACTTTTCTTTTTGTGGTTGCAAGAAGGACTGACAATGGGACCAGTACTCTGTTCTATGGTCAAGCCAAAAATGGTACTTTATTCCTGAGAGAGACTAGCTGCAAATGCCAGTAAAACTACCAGTCCACAAAAGTTACTTTTTTAACAGAACCCCCCCCCCCCCCCAGTAAAACACTTTCAAACACTATGCCAGACCAACCAAGGAAAAATGAACAAAATTTCTCCATAGAAAATAATTTTCAGTCAGTTAACAGTACTTTTAAACTGACAGAAAAGACAAATGCTCCATTTAAAAGTATGTTTTGGCCTTGACACAGTTCATTAAAACACAACTCTCCTAGCTTTAAAAAGGAAAGTAATAAAATCTCAATAAATTTAAGAAAATGAAAGTTTTTTTCCCACAAAAGGAACTTATCTGCCCAGCAAATGAAAGTACAAGCCAACTGTTGATCTTCAAAAGCCTCAGAGGTAGCAGTAAAGCTCTGATGGGCTTTGTGCCCAAACTTGTCTTTAAATGAGTTTAGCTTGAGCTGCTTGATAGTTTGGGCATATGGAACGTGCCCCGAAGCTTTGGAAGCTGGTCAGCCATTATATCCTTTGGCAGAACATAACCCATATAGTTGCTGCTACAGCAGTGATCAATATGATGAACATCTGGTGGCATCCCAGTGTACTCCTTGACACTAGAGTTATGGAAGGCTCTTCATTTAGAACATCAAATAGATCATCATTCTTGTCAAAACCTTTTGACATAATAAGTCATATAAATCAGATAAATTCCCTCAACATCCTTTTCCGTGTTGTGTTAACTCATAATGACCTATTCCATCATCTGCTAGAATAGGCAAACTTCTTTCCTTTTAGTGTTTCCTTTATTATTTCTGTTTTCGCAGTACATCCAGCTAACACTGATGTCTGCCTTCACATTAGATTGGTATCACTAGTATTTATCCCTCATAGCTGTCCAAGGTTTCTGTTATTTCCCTGACCTAGTATTTAGATTCTGAACTGCATCTTACAGAATCTATATCATTCTGACACAGGTGAGATGATTATTGTTGTCAATCATTGCCTCTAGTGAAAGATGTATAACATTCTTGTCACAGGAAATGCCCTTCAATCACAAATCTCATGTTTTATCTACTTTCCAAGTAAAAAACAATACCATACTAATGGTATTTCTGATTTAGCTGTTGTGTGTATTGAAACTGTTTTCCCCAATTACGGAGGCAGAAAAATGAGAATTATGCTTATATTTATTGTGGTCTCCACATGCTGTAGAAACTTATCACATTATGTCTAAAAAAGGCTAATTGTTTAATTAACGCATAGTTATCCCCTCAACCCTCACCTTTCTTATATTCAATTTAGCTCTTAAAAGTAGGTCAGTTTGTCCCCAGGGGCCTCCTTTAATTGTTGAACATCTGCCTTTATGTTCTATTTTCTGTGTATCAGCAGATGCAAGGCTAGCTGGGTTGCCTAGGTAACCTGATGACCTACTATGTATTTGATTGAAGATCCCCCTTGCAGCTTTACTGTTCAAATCTTCTTGGTCTGTGTGAGAGTATATAAATATTAAGCAATGCTTGCTGAGTAATTCATCTTTTGAAATGATTTGTAAGATGTGAGTGTTAGGAGGCAGTCTGTGTTTATAAATACATTCACTAAAGGGCTCTGCTCTACTGCTGTTTTTGGCAGCATTTCAGAAGGGCTTTCAACCATATTTCTGGACAAAATCCTGATTGAGAAGCTAGATATAATCATTTGAGTGAAAAAGTTGGGAGATTCAGTTCCTAAGAAAGTTACATGTAATAAAGAGGGGATATTCAAGTCAGTTTTAATTCACTTCCTCAATTAATAATAAATATAGCAAGAACTTCAGAGCCTTACCTTACCTTACATATCAGACTTACTTATATATTTACTTCTCTATACCAAAGCACAGAGATCATTTAAAGGCTGTTGCAACAATTGAACTGTAAACAGTCCCTCTTTGCCAACGTCATTGCCAAAACCTGGAACACACTACCAAGCCAAATAACTTCTACCACCTCCTTTAGTCAATTCAAAAAACTCCTGAAACCCACTATCTAAGTAACTGGCTATGCTCATGCCACTCACCAGGCTAATCCATACCAAGAGAATTTGTCAGGGTACAGCTATGTATAAACAGTTTCTCCACTGAAAGCTTCCAAACCCGTATACATTTACCTTACAAAACTTACAACTGCAAAAGAAAAAAAAATGTACCTCTGATTGTCTACTGCAAGAAATGTTAATCACTAGCGTGATGTCCTGTTATGTGTTGTGTATATATGCTATATGCATGTTTGTTAATCACCAGCATGTTGTCCTGATGTGTATATATGCCATATGTATGTATGTTCTACTTCTATTTACTCTCATGTAATGTATTGTAATGTGGAACTTTTCTCCCCGGGCCTCCACTGAATATGGACCTGTGTCCAGTCAGACTTTCCCAGTAAACAAATGTAAAATAAATAAAATAAATAAATAAAATAGGTAAGAAGTGCATCATTTAAAGGGGGCAAATATAGCAGTACTGTTGTAACATTCCTTTACCACTTAGAAACACCCTAAATGAAAATAATATGCATTATATAAAGATTATTTATTGTATAATCTAAAATAATCTAGTAAGTATTAAACTTGAGCTTCTGATGAACATATTTACCATTTTAAATAAAATTAACTTGTAAATGAAGCATTAAAATGGATTACATACTTAAAAGATATTAAAACTGAAGAATGCTTGATAATATCTGAAAATTATTTTGAAAGACTTTAAATATTAGTTTCTGAAGCAATAGGTCATATAATAGTTATAGGGCAATAGAACTGTAAGTTTCTAGGTCAGTGTGTGGGCTGATCAGTCAGCTCACTTCAGTTTGATATCATTCCCATTCCCTTAAACTTTCCTGTAAAAGGGGCTCTTTGTCATGATTCATTTTGTAGTTTCTCTTGTTTTTTTGAGGTTTCATAGGTTCATGGGTTCATAGGTTGGTACTAGGCTATCAGCCCTAGGGCCTATACAAACCTAGCCGTAACAATTCCCTGGCTATTTCTTCCCACACTATTTACTTCCCTGGACCCCTGTCTAGCAGGGTGACTGACATGATCCCCGAGGTGAATTTCCTTTCTCCCATCCAATCGTCAAGGTTCCTTTTGAAGAGGACCAAAGAGGCACTCTGCTTGACATGTATGGGCAAAAATCCTCAAGCTGGTTTGCCAGTCCATAGCTTCCGCTTCACTTAGGGTGTTTGTTTACTGCTGATGATCAATACCATGTTACCGGGAATCAAATATATCTGGCCTTATTAGTAAATAAATAAATAAATAAAATGTTTAGTTTTGCTTGATAATGTGGCTATACCTTCATATTTTAGATATTAATAGTGTTGTGACAGACTGATGGCCACTTCCTTATCTAAGTACCTCTGAAGAAAATTAAGTGTCCTCATTGACGGTGTTGCTCTGAAATTATAGAAATGGTTACATGTGATTAAGCCGGTAATATCAATATTTTGTGAATATGAGATGCTATGTTATTGACCTTGGCTGGTGAGGAAGTAAAACTGAAGGTAGATGTGATGATCTTCTGCCCTTTTGATTTCAAAAGGTAAGCCCTGTGGTAAATTTAGAATATTTTAAATCCATATTGTACAAAGTCTGTAATCCATTTCCTCATGTCTTTTACTCCACATATATTCTAATATTATTCTCACATACTATGCAGTAGTTTCTCAGGTAGTATTCACTTTTTTCCTGTAGCTTCCTTCTTTTACTAGGTTAGGCTGATATGACCCAGCAGTGTGGCTCTCGAGTTCATACTCCTCCCAATACCACTTATGTCAGTCAGTTGGGCAGTATTTGTTATCATCTGCTGGCTTGGGGTCACCAGTCCGAATTGCTTTTTATGTATCACAATGAGGAAAAAAGTCACTTTACTAGAAATTAAGTTATTATAGGTAAAATGATGTAGAAGTAATTTATGAAAATACTGCTTGAGGATTTTTGCAAGAAAAAAAGAAGAGCAGTGTCACAAAAGTTAGGTAGGTCATTAGTGTTTACACTTTCATGAAAAGGGAAATATGTGGCTGGTTTCCATAGTCTGCCATATGAAAACTGTTGATGAAGTGCTTGACGAGGGAGTTAATATGGTGACAATAGCTATGTAGACATTCTGAAGCATCCAGAATTAGGACCATGCAGTGGAGAATATCTAGATATAAGTTTCCAGAGCAGCATCTGAACTAGGGAGGAGAAAACAGAAGAGAAAGAAAATGGAGCAGTGACATTCGAGAGAACCACTTTAATGTCAAGATTGTGGTGAGATGAGCAATTCATTTGCTTCAGATCTGCTATTCCACAGTGGAATAAGAGGAGTGCAATCTTATTTTTTTATTTATCTAGGGGAAACTGTACTGCTGATCACTTACAAGTTTGCTCTGTGACCAAAAGATGAATGCAGAGAGATAGTCACTAACAGTATCAGATATCTCACAACTTCTCTGGAAGGGGCAACAGTTACTGAAAACAGTTTGCAGTTAAACTATTTAAAATGGGTTTATATCATAACTGTGAAACCGCACAACATCAAACGGCATTTCATCGAACCCGAAACCTCGAACGCTGAGAATATCGAAGCCACGGAACATCGAATTCTTACCCAGGGCAAGAATTTGGTGGGCTGTTTCACGGCTTCGCTATTTCCTCCACTTTGGTGCGATCTCGGAGTTGGTATATTTAAGTAGGGGTGTGGGGGGGCACAGCCCCCCACATCGGGGGGGTGAAGCCCCCCACATTAGGCATAGTTTTTGGTGTGCTTGTGTTGTGTGTGTGTTTCTCGGAACAGCAAATTTTTTCCCTGGGAAAAAAATTGCTGTTCTGAGCTTTCGTTGATATCACATTTCAAACTTCCAAGTTCAAGCTTATGGTGTTCGATATTTTGGAAGTGCGATAATGTGATATAAACCTATTTAAAATTACTTTGCTTCCAAAATAGTTCTGCTTTTTATGAAGTTCTCTGTGGAAAAGAACAGTTCAACTTTCAGTTCTCAGTACTTCCATTCACATATTCCCCAAATTTTGATTAATGCATTTCACTCCGTGTATACAACATTCTGTTGTTGTTCTCCTAGGTATTTCATAGCAAGTCTTCAGTTAAGAGCAGACCCTGAGATTACAGTCCCACATTTTTCACCATTGCTCAGTTGTACTTGCTTTTATTAACCATTCATCCTCGTAGTTAGAACATTCTCACTTATGTACACAGTTTGTTTCTTTCACTTGAGACCACTGCTGTTTGACTTCATCCACATTTTTGATCTAACGTAAGTGTGAGCATTAAGTTAGATGTTTCTAAGTTAAATGCTTCAGTTATAAGGAACTGTACCACTAATATTAAGAAATGGCTCCTTGCTGAACACCTTAACCTACTGAATATTGTTGATATCCAAACTGTAGGAGCACATGATATCAGGAAACCTTAGAAAATGTGGTTAAGAAAGCTGAACTGAGTTCTCTAACTACATAATCAGTTGAACCATTGGTTTAAATGGAAGAACAATCCTGATATCTGGATAGCCAGATATTTTGAGACTCTATAACGGCACTGTTAGCTATCATTATGTGTCGAAAACATATCTGTGACTTACAAATGAAAACAGATTGCATGGAGTCTACAGCTTCTGCTGCTTACTCAACTTGTTGAATATGCTGCACTTAATTAATATAAAGCAAGACTTTTATAAGTGGGTACTGCATAAGCCAGTGCTAGTGGAGTTCAAGGATAAAGCCCTGATGGTGACTCAGACAGCTCAAGTTTAGTTTGCAGTCAGACATCTGCTGGAGCTTGCAGGGAAGTAAATGATTGCTCTGTAACAGATTTCCCATCCACATTAAAAAAAGTTCATCCTTGTCCATATTCAAGTATAACTTGGATCTATGGATTGGAAACAGAAAATGTACCCCAGTACTGCCCAGTGCACTACTAATGAACAGAAGGAGCTCCTAAATGCTTTATCCCATGCATGGGTCCCCTCAAATTATCTATGGTATGATCCCAGTTATTCTTATTAGGTGTAATATATAATTATCAGCCATGGGATGAGTAAGACCAATATCTAACCAAATTGGATAGGTTAATTCAAGCACAGAAAGGGAAACTGGGCAGGCTTAAAAATGGCCCGCAAAGGCATCTAGCCTAGTATTTACCTATGAACCTATGCACCTATGAAGGAGCTTTGCCTGCTCATCTTTCTTGGAGATATGGGGTGCTTCCCCAGGACATGTATGCTGCACTGATTTTCCCAGAGGAGGCCAGGAAACACATGCATAAGTGCCTGTTTGATGGAAGGCAGGGATGTTTGCAGTTTTACATTTCTAATGGAGATCCACAGTACAGTCCTTTGTCATATGCATTACATGTCAGTGATAAAAATGGCTACTCACCATGCATTTAAAGCCAAGTGTATCTAACTAAAGGTAACCTTACTGACAAGATCAGCAGTGGTGGCATTCAGGTCCACTCCTACCATTTGGAACCCATGTACTATTTTCATAAATTACTTCTACATCATTTTATCTCTAATAACTTAATTTCTAGTAAAGTGACTTTTTTCCTCATTGTGATACATAAAAAGCAATTTGGACTTCACAGAGTATCTCAGAGAGAATCCCAGCTCTGATAAAAATGTTGGCTCATTTTTCTTAGATTTATTACAGGCATTTGACACTGAATTGTTACATTCTGTTGTACTGCCTTGCAAGCTGTGGTTGTTCACAACAGTCAGTTTGTTCACCAGCAATCTTGGTTACAGGAAGGGAAATACATTGACACAACTGCCTCTCACTCCTCTCTCTCTCCATCTCAACTGATTCCACTCAGAGTTCCTTAGGGACTAGTAGTTGGTCCCACACCTGTCATAAGTTTTACTAATGATGTATCCTTCTGTTATGATCCAGCTAATCTTGTACAGTATGCAGAGGAATTCACTATGTTCTTTTCATCCTTAATTGCCTCTGGTGTCTCCTCTCAACTTCAGACTAGTTTAACACTGATTCAAGACTAGCTAGTTGACTCAGGTAACCACCTTACCAATGGACCTAATTTAAAATGTCAAAATACCATAATGTTGATGCTGAAAAAGTCAGACTTAAAAGCTCAAAAATCTATCATATTGCCAACTCAAAACATCCATGTTCAAAATATTGAAATTGTAAATGCAGCATGCAGAAATACTAACCTCTTTATCCAGGACTAGTGCACTTTAAAAGGAAAGTGGCAGCGAGCTGAATTGTATATCTCAGCTCTCACTATGTGCATGTGGTAATGGTGGAAGAATGCACAGCTTTCTATGCCCCCATGACATGTCAGTAGCATACATGAGACCACCACATGCTGTCCCATTCATTGAAGGGTACCTCTACAATTCGGAAAAGTGTTGTGTGGAGATAAGAAATACTGGGCATGTAGGCATAAAATGGTGGATAAAGGAAGAGATGTAATATGTGTGTGCATGTGTGTTCTTTGGGTGAGGAACTGTTAAAGTCAATAAGCCATCACCATAATGATGATCCCACAAGTGGAGAGGTATATTGCCTGGAGTGACATATCCAGGACAGTGCATATGTGCTAAGATACCCTCTGTCTTGTTGATGATGTTTGAGTTGGGACATCACTTGGAAGTGCAGTAGCTATGCCAAGAAGAAGGGCACTTTTACAATGAGAATGTGTAAATTGTATAAAGAGAAAGAACTTTATTACTAGTGTAGCCCATGATGTGACTCTGGATGATACTGGCATCCACAAGTACTCCAAAAAACAGGTTATTTCCAAAACCCAAAACAGCGGTTATGTTACCAACATTGCAAAACATACAAGATCTGTCATGAGTTACCATGTGGCTTATGAACGGTTTGCTCCTCCCAAAGAAACAGGTATGTTTGTATAGTATCCATTGTTTCTTGAAGTATAGTGGCATCACAAAGACAGTACCCCTGGTGTTTTGTTTAATGATGAAAAAATCAGTGGGACGTAACAATCTAATGTGACAATATGTATTTGAGATGCTAGATGAGGAGGAACTGAAAGCATTGGTCCAATACATATTCTGTGATTTCGAATTAGCCGCTATGAAACGTATTGCAGTAAATGTCAGTGATGCAGAGTCATCTAAAGGCTGATTCTGTCACTTCACCTAAAATATCTGGTATAAAGTGCAAAGGTTATGGCTCAGCACTTTGTATGGTAAATCCATTTCTTTCAATTCTCAAGTGAAGAAACTGGTAGCTTTAGCCTTTTTAGACAAAGCAGATATGCTACCATGTTTTAATGTACTATGTGATGATTCCATGGAGGAAGACAAAGAACCCCTGAGATATTTCACTGACTACTATGTTTTAGGTAACATTTGGAGGTCTGAAATAAGAGCATTTACTGACACCTGATTCCTCCCTAGATTCTCTTATGGAATATATCTTCCCTTAACAAGCTCTGCATGCCATGCACACGGAACTTTGTGAAGATGTGGCACCTCTGTGTCTGATGTTTGATTGGCAGATGGATTTCTGATTTGCCCTCTGTGTTATTTGTACTACTGAGGGAAACAGAATCATTTGAAAGAGCTGTGCCTCTGCATTAGTTCTGCCTGCCCACCATCCCTTAAGAAAAGAAAGTTACAGCAGTGCATGAGCAGTTTCATCAGGTTCTGGAAAATAAAGCACGAGTAGTGTCCAGCTGAATACCTGTGAACCGTAGCTAAACTAGTTTAAACAAGAAACCCCACTCCTTTCTTGCTGTCCTCACCCTAGACAATGCAGATGTTTAGGCAGTCACAGAGAACTGCAGAGAACACCCTGGCAGTGCAAGGCTATAATCCCTTCCAGACAATTAGACCAGCTACTACACAGGCAATTACTAAAGGTGGAGGTGTCTCGATTTACATAAAAAAATAAATATACCTCAGTTCTGGTCAAACAGGATAATGCACTTGACTTTCTCTGTGTTCAAATCACCATGAGCAAAATCTCATATCACTTCCTTGCAAGCTATACATCCCTATCTGTGACCCATGAAACCTATAACATGTATTTAAGCTTACAGGAAACACCCTCCATCCAACCCAATACCATATGCATGGGAAGCTTTAATTAACCCACTATTAACTGGGAATCTTAAAACATACCAAACATTCAGGCAGAAAAATTCTTGGATTTTGTGAAAACAAACTTCCTGGACAAGAATATCAATATGCCGACCAGGGGTGTAAACATAATGGATCCCCTAGTATAATGTCCTTTCTGGTAAGGTCAGACCATAAAATGCACTCTTTTGAAGTAAAAATAAAATCCAGAACCCCAGCTAACCCTGGAATGTCCAGGTACTACTCTAATGATAGCTACCTACTATTAAGTGATAACCTGGCAAGATTTCAAGTCCCCATAAACCCTGAGAACACTGCTGCCTATACAGAACTGTTCACAGAAACCCTATATAAGCATGTTAATAGCTGTAAAGAGGCAGTTTTACCACCAGGAAGAAGTACAGAAGTAATTCAAAAAACAAGCCACCCTCATGGAATCTGAGCATCATTAGGCTCTATAACAGAAGGAAAACAATCATAGCAAAAATTAGGAGGTGTAGCACCTAGCAGGATAACAGCACTCTTATCAAGCTAAACAAACAATTCATGTCTACCAAAGCTAAGTTTGAGGTAAATCTGGGCCCTCAGGCCAAGGAGAACCACAAGGCCATGTTTGGCTATGTCTGCAACCTCAAAGGCAATACACAATTGTGTGCAGAGCTCAGTGTTAATGAAGCCAATTATACTTAGCCACCAGATATAGTAAACTTACTGGCAGACACATTCAGCTCTAACTTTTCCCCTCATCCCACTTTCTCTCAGGAAGTACTATGAAATATAACTCCCCTACTATCACTAGGGAACAGGTCCTCAATGCTCTCTCCAAGGGCAATAACACTGATTTGTTTGGCCTTGACAGTATCCAAGGCTGCCTTCTAAATAGCACAAAGCATGACCTCTCAGTCTCTCTGAAATCATTATTTAACCATAGCCTCCAAGCAGACTTTGTGCCTCATGAATGAAGAAAAGCAACTGTCATCCCTCTGCACAAAGATGGGGCATCTACAGACCTTGAAAACTACAGCCCCATAAGTCTCACTAGTCTCATATGCAAAGCCATAGAAAGAATTATCCTGGAAATGATCAATAATGACATAGGAAACTTCCAGACAATAGAATCAACCTGGTTTGGCTTCATCAAATGCAGGCCGTGCCTAGTGGACTTCTTTGAGAAGGTCACTAAAAGGGCAAAATGTTCACACTGCCTACGCTGTGTGTTAACTCAGCCTGTAAAGCAAAAGGCCAATGTACATATATTGTCGCTAACTGTGGGGTCAAATCTATATAGGGGATAGATCTCATTAAAAATAGAAAGTTCACCCCGGGGATCACTCCAGTGACTCTACTTGATAGAGGCACTGGGAATAAAAGTCGGACGGCATGATGCCAGGGCACTTATATGGGCAGGGCTTGTAAAGGCTCCATGGCCATTAGCCTAGTACACACCTATGAACCTATGAGCCTTGACCTAGCCAAGGCATTTGATGCAATACCCCACTTGGGCATTGTTGAAAAACTCAGAAGGTTAGGTATAAACCCTTGTATCACCCAGCAGATAGCCAGCTGGTTTAAAGACAGGACCCAGGAAGTTAGTATTGTGGAGTCCACCTCTATAAAGAGGTCATTCACCAGCAGAGTCCCTCAGGGATTGTTCCTGGGACCACACCTTTTTGGCATCTACTTCTCTGAAGTCCAGACCAATGTCAAGGGCCTCTGGTTGACAACTTTGCAGATGACTGCAAATTAGGAGCAGTTGCAGAATCCCCCACCAACACTAATGTTCTCCAAGAAGGGCTGACACAGTAAATAATTGGTGTCAGAGTCATGGTGTAAAGTTAAATGCCAAGAAATGCATAATAGTGTCCTTTGGGAAGTCAGCCACCCCTGGTAACTATCGTATTGACAGCATACTGCTAAGAGTTGACCCAGTAGTCCTTAGGTGCCACAAGCTGTTGAAGACTGGGGGGGGGGGGGCAGAGGGTGAGAGGGCCACTTAGTGATCTAAAAAAGGGCAATTTTGTATAACTATTTAGTAACACAACATAGGTTCACTTGGAGGACATTTTAAGCTTAGCCAATTCTCTTTTGGTGCTTGAATTAACATTTTCTGATTGGTCTTACCTGTCCCATGGCTGATAATTGTGTATTAGCCCTAGTGAGAATAACAGTGATCATACCATAGATAATGTGAGGGGACCCATGTAAATTTATTTATGATGGTTCTAATTATTTTAATAATTGGAGACAGGAGCAACCAACAGGGGTGGCATAGTATTTTGAACCACAAAGAAAAATATTGGATCATTCACCTTGGGGCACTATTTCCCCCAGGCCTCAGTGACCACTTATAATCTGGTTGTGGAAGATAATTGGGCTAATACACGTTAGAACCATCATAAATAATAATATATGTGTTGTGACTGGGAAGAATATATATAAAGAAGAGATATATATTTCAATTATTTAATTGGATTATATGTTTTTTTCATTCATATGTTTAGCTTATGAATTGACATTGTTCTTGCCGTAAGTTCACACAACGCTATATCTCAGATCCAATACTTTACATATGAGCTGGGCTGTATGCCGCTGTTGTTAAAATATGTTGGTTGATTGTAACAAAATTTACTAACTGGGCAGCTAAATATACCCAGTTATATGCTATTGTATTTAAATATAATTTTGTCCTTATGACAACATTACTAATATATCTGGTATATTACTATTTACACAGCATTATGATGTTATATTAGCTGACCGTGTTAGGACTGTCTATATTTAATATTATATAACACAGCATCTAATATCAAGTGTTTCACTAATATATTATACATTGTAGTTAAAACTTTACGTTATACTATTATTATTTTATATTATTTGAACAATGTATTTGACATTAGTATATATTCATATGCTATTGGGGACTTGTTTTTTGTTCTCAGTATATGTCATTGCATCGGGATACAATTGATAGAACTTTCAAAGTTATGTATATTGGGGTCTTATGCTGTAATTATGGCAAAAATCTGTAATGGTTTAAAAATAATATTATGCTGTAGTATTGTCTTGGAATGCCCCTATTTGACTATGATGATACATATATTCAAATACTATTGTAAAATTTATAATTGGATTGGACTATACCATGTTTCTATTGGTTGGTGGGTTGTATAAATATTCATGAAATTTTGTGCATGACAAATGTTTTTTCACTGATGAAGGCTGGGTAGCCGAAACCGGTTTGATTAGATTTTTGTGCACTTTTGTTGCATCTCATGCTTTAATAAATATCTATTTATTATTTAAGTGTCTATATGCTGTTTATGCTGGCCTCTGGAATTTTATGATGTAATGGTTTGGCTGAGCATACCGTACCTGCGAGGCGTTTAGTTTCTGATCTCTGAAGGTATTCCAATTGTTACATGGGGCTGGACAGATACATGCCCAAGTGGACATTATACAAAATGATTGACCTAATGAGAACTTTGTAAAGGGGGAGAACAACATCTCTAGATCTAGTCGCAATCAAATTGTTTATAAGCTGGGCAATATAGAAAGGCTTTCTTATGACTCTGGGCACATGTTGGTCAAAAGTTAGGTCACTGTACACACAAGTTCCCAAATGCCAAGCAATTGGGTCAGTTGTCAGAGGGCAGTGTCATGATTTTGACACCAGTTATTATTTGGGATAATCCTTCCTGCATGATGGTTAAGTCATTTGGGGATTCAATAACTGCTCCTAGCTTGCAGTCATCTCAAACTAAGCCGGCCAAAGCCCTTTGGTACTTCCTTTTACTTTTGAGATATGTCAAACAGAAAAAGTCTCAGCACCAAACCCTGGGAGACTCCATCGGTGACTGGTCTCTTCCCCTATTTTGATCTCCTGCATCCTGTGAGCAAGTTGGCAGTCCAACTAGTGATGCAATGTTTGCTCCTACGTTATTCATCTTTTGTACTACACCTGGGTAGGGGATTGTGTCAAAAGGCTTGACCAGGTCAAGGTAAGATGGTGTGAACTGTTTTACCTTCATTCATTGTTTTGGTAACAAGACTAATGCTTAAAAATTGTCCACGATTTTGAGCCTTTCACACTTTTCTTTGGGCTGTTTTCAAACATTTTTAGGGCCATGCATACATGTATGCATTCTTTGATTCACTTTCCTGATTGTATTAAATTATATTCCTTGTATAATACAGCAGCAGTTGTTAGAATGTGTTTTTTTTTAGTTTTGAACAGTAATATAGTAAGCAATGAAACAAAATGCATGAACCAAAAATGACAAAACTACCCATTTCAGAAAATTTCAACTATAAAAGGCCACTCAAACTTTTGTCATTACAATCCACCAATATCAGTGAATATGCAAAATATCTGCAGAAGTAAGTCACTAAACAATTCCACATTAAAGGGATCTCTAAGTAATGAAGAGGTTGCTGCTAGGAAACAACTTTATATTTCAGTGTTTCATCTACAAATAAAGTGGCTGTTGCCCTTTTTTTAGGTTCATAGATTAGTGCTAGATTAACAGTCCTTCTGGGCCATTTTAATTCTAGCCAACTATCCCACGTGAGAATCAAACCCTGCACTTCTTTGCATCTTTTCAATTATTTTTGGTAATCTGCTAAACAAACATGTTCACATACATAAACATCTAAGTTCAGATCTAAACTATAAATCTAAATTAGATTTACTGTGTGGCAGGGTTTTCAGATGGGTATAAAGAAATGCCTTGACAAATGAAAATGTTTCGGTAGTTTAAAGGGAAAATATTTTCTGATTTTGTACAAACCTTTACAGAAAATATGAAACAATACAAAAATTAAGTTATATTGTGGACTGTTTTTGACAAAGTGGAAAAAACTGACTAACAGTGTGGATGTCTTACAGAATTGTGCAATTTTGAGAGGAAACTTTCCATTTTTTTCATGTTTCATATTTATTGTATCATGGTTGCAGTTTGCCTCAAAAATGGAGCTTATAACACAAGAGCTGCTTGCCTCAAAAATGGAGCTTATAAAAGAGCTACGAAAATGGAGCTTATAACAAAGAGCTGCATTGCTTACATTACAGGCTTTATAACATAAAATGGAGGCTTTATAACAAACAGAGATTGCTTGCTGTGGGTGGATGACTCTGGCAGAAGGCTTTTTACATGGTGTCTACTTAGAAAAAGAAATAGAGTACATGCACAATCATCTAATTTTCGACAGGTCATCTACCAATAAGCAGTAATAAAACAACATTTTCATGACTACAGTGTGGAATAAAGGTTAAAATTCTATGTATCAGTGTGACGATTGGGGAGAGATGGGCGAAGGCTGCCAGCCTAGTCAAATAGAATTTGATATATAATTCTGACATTTGTAAATAAAACCTTCTACCTGTGGCTGCTTTGTGTAGAGATAAGGTCTAGAGTACATTGCATATTTATAGAGGTTATTGTAATAGGCCACTCTAAAGTAAGCATTGACTGTTAGTCATGCTACCATTGGATTATAATATTGCACAGTAATAATTGGACACCCTTTTAAGGGCCTTTGAGTAGCTGATATTTATTAGCTGGTGGTGGCAGTAATTACTACTGTATAGCCTGGGTAAAGGGGCACAGCTGGAGAACCTGTGCCAGCCTTTTTCCCAAGAGGGTATGTGTGGTTGCATAACCTCTTCTCAAAGTGTGTGTGTGTGGTGTGTCAGCTACCTGGGCATTGACACAAAGCACTAGTTGGACAGAGAGGGTACTGGAGGTTAGCTTGCCAGCTAGGCTGAGATCTGGACCCTATAGCTGTGACAGTGGCGAGTCTTATTGGGGACCTGGAGAGCAAGGGAGCAACCAGCCCCAGACTGACTGTGATCTCTGTGTACACTTAAGGGAAATTGTACTTTACTGTGTGTATTAGTTATCCTTTTCTCTTCTATGAGATGACCTCCCTGGTGTTAGTGGTGAGGATTGAGGCAAGTGGTTTGCAGTGGTGGGATCTACTTCACATACTAATTGGCTTGTAGTGGTGTGGGTAGAGTGAATTCCTATAGCTTATGTACAGTGATCTCTAAAAGTGTTTTCTACTCTAAAACAGCCACGTAGTGTATACTCAGAGTTCAGATCGCAATTGTTTTATTTCTTTTGTTAGTTTAGTGTTAGTCAGGGTGAGCAGGCAGCATGTCAGCAGAAGAGTATGGAAAGCTGACAAGGAGCCAGCTGGTGGAGATGTGCCAGACTAGGGGAGTGGTGCATGGAAACCTGACTAAAGCAGACCTGATTGCAGCCATCAGAAAACAGCAGCATGGAGGACAATCAGACTGACAGTGGAGATACAATATCCTCAAAGAATGGACAGCTCAACCTTTCTGCAGTGGACTTAAAAATCCAGCTGGAGCTAAAGAGACTTGAGTTGGAGGCCAGGCATATGGAACTAGAAGCAGCTGAGAAAATGAGGAGTCTACAAGCTGAGGAAAATGAACGACAGATGAGGCATGGGAGGGAAATGTTGACTCTTTGCCAGAGTCATGGAAGTAATGGGGAAGGGAGTAACTGGACCCCAGAAGCACAAAAGGTCAGTCAATTTCTTGAATAATTTTGATAGTTTCATTCATATGTTTGAGCGGATATGTAAAGAGTATGAAGTTGACCAAAGGCTCTGGGTACAGTTCCTCATTGCCTTACTCCATGGTAAAGCTGTAACTTCTTTAGCAAAAATGCATGACACTAGCTGTTTTGATTATACTGCTGTAAAAAGACATTTATTAGAATGTTTTAAGCTAACACCTGAAATGTATAGGAAAACATTTTGTGAGCATAGACGCAAGGCAGATGAAAATGTACGTGAATATGTTGTTGAACTGAGCACTTATTTTCATAGCTGGGTGAGTGGATGTCAGGTCACCACTTTTGAAGGGCTGGCAGACCTTTTGGTAAGGGAACAAGCCCTTAGCACTTTGCCTGAGGACATGAGGATCTTGTTAGCTGATAGACAGTGTGCTACTTCAGAGGAGTCAGGGAAGAAGGAAGACCTATACATAGCAAGCAGGGCAGCCCTGCACAGGAAAGGGACCCCCAGTACTGCTTATGGGACTAAAGGAACCCATGGTGGGCAGCACAGACTACCCCAACAGAATTTGCCTGTAGCAGGGGAAGCCACTAGTCCATGTACACATCCTGGAGCTAGGGTTAAATGTTTTGAATGCAACCAGTGGGGCCATGTGGCATACAGATGTCCACGGAGGCAAGGTGGGGAACCAAAGGTGAGGGAGCCAGTAAGTGGGAAAGACAAAATGCCAACAGTGGGTTGTCTTGAGACAACAGGGGTATGCAACTTCCATCCTGCAGATGTCCTGAGAGGGAAGGATTTGGATGAGGCAGTACTATGTACTTATGCAGTTACATGCAGTGAGGCTAGGAGACAGGCATGTGGGTCTGGTAGCTGGGGGGAGACCCAGACAGACGGCATACTTGCAGCCAGGAATGCTGAGGTGGTTACTTCAGGGAGTGAGCTACACTGTAGCAGTGAGACTGAATGTGAGCCACAGCTGCTTGTGGGTACTGATGTTCCTTTGGACAGGGTAACTGCAAAGGTAGAGGTGAGTAGTAGTACCCAGGCTGACAGTGAGGCACCACTGTCAGAGGATGCCAGACTTCCAGTGGAAGGGGAGCTGGGAAGGGTTCCCAGGAGAGACTTGAGACAGGTTCAGCTCTCAGACCCTACATTGCAAGGCCTGAGGCAGGTAGCTAGGGAGGCACCTGATTCTCAAGGGAAGGGGGAATCTGTATACTGGAACAAAGGGTTACTGTACAGAGAGTGGACCCCTGAGGGAGGGCTAGAAGGTGAGAGGGTACAGCAGTTGGTAGTGTCTAGAGCTTACCGTCTGTTGCTTCTAGCCATAGCCCATGATATTCCTTTTGCAGGTCATGTGGGCATAAAACAAACAAAGAGGTGTATTATGCAAAACTTCTATTGACCTGGAATTTCCAGAGATGTAACAGGGTACTGCAGAACCTGTGACCAGTGCCAAAAGGTAGACAAGGCAGGAGACAAGGTGAGAGCTCCTTTGATGCCTTTGCCTGTGATTGAGGAGCCATTTCAGAGGGTAGCTATGGATATTGTGGGTCCTCTGAGTACCCCAAGTTCCACAGGAAAAAAGTATATCCTAGTGATTGTAGATTATGCTACACAATACCCTGAGGCAGTGGCTTTGTCCTCCATTGAGGCAGAGAAGGTGGCAAATGCTTTGCAAGAGATTTTCAGCAGGGTAGATTTCCCAAAGGAAATACTGTCTGACAGAGGTGCCAATTTTATGTCAGATTTGCTGGCTTGTCTGTGGAAGTCCTGTGGGGTGAAGCACATGAAGACCTACCATCCCCAGACTAATGTTCTTGTTGAGAGGTTAAACTCTACAATCAAGTCCATGCTATGGGCATTTGCAGATCAGTTTAAGAGGGAGTGGGACAAATATTTGCCCCATCTGTTGTTTGCTTACAGAGAGGTTCCCCAGGAATCTACAGGTTTTTCACCCTTTGAGTTGCTGTATGAGCATAGGGTGAGGGGACCTCTAGATTTAATTCGAGCTGAGTGGGAAGGTGAATGTGAGTCTCACAAAGAGTCTGTTGTGGCATATGTCCTGAACCTCAGGACAAGGCTCAGGGAACTCATGGACCTAGCCCAGGAGAACCTGGTAGAAGCCTGACAACAGAAAAAGGTGTGATATGACAGGAATGCTTGAGCTAGAGAGTATGCTGTAGGGCAGCAGGTGATGGTTCTCATTCCTGTCAGACACAAGTTGCAAGCAGCTTGGGAGGGATCCTACAAGGTGGTAAGAAAGGTAAGTGATGTTAACTACATGGTGGAAGTGCTAAGCAGATGGCAGGGGCACAAATTGTACCATGTTAACATGATGAAACCTTACCATGATAGGGAGGCCCTTGTGCTGAGCATTTGCAGTGGACTGCAGGAGGAGTCTGAGAGAGATCTTGTGACTGATCTCCTCAGTGAGGCTCGGGGTGACACCTTGGTGGAAGTGGTAGCAATGTCACAGCAGCTATCTCCTACCCAGGTTCAACAAATCTGAGCAGTGTTGCAGGAGTTTGGGGGTATGTTCACCGGGAAACCAGGGAGCACCCACCTGGTGTAGCACCAAGTGGATACAGGACCCCAAAGGCCTAACAGGCAGGCCCCTTATAGGGTGCCTGAGAGAGGCAAACAAACTCTGAGGGAAGAGGTACAGGAGATGTTGGAACTAGGGGTGATTCAAGAGTCCAACAGTCCCTGGGCCTCACCTGTGGTGTTGGTGCCAAAGAAGGATGGCAGCACCAGGTTCTATGTGGATTACAGGAAATTAAATAGTCACACAGAATCGGATGCTTACCCCATGCCTAGGACAGATGAGGCCCTAGTGCAGCTGGGTGGGGCTAAGTATCCTACAACCATTGATCTTACCAAGGGTTACTGGCAGGTGCCCTTGACTCCCAGTACTAGAGAGAAGTCAGCCTTTGTGACTCTTTTTGGCTTGTATGAGTTCGCAAATATGCCCTGTGGGATGAAGAATGCCCCAGCAACTTTCCAGAGGCTGGTAGATCATATTTTAGCAGGAGCAGGAGGGTTTGCCCTTGCTTACGTGGATGATATTGCTATCTACAGACATTCCTGGCAAGAGCACCTTCAGCATGTCAGGGAGGTGCTGGGCAGACGACAGAGGGCATGGTTGACCATTAAGCCGAGCAAATGTCAGGTGGGTATGGCAGAGGTCTCTTACCTAGGACATAGAGTGGGGAGTGGTAAGATAAGGCCAGAACCTGCCAAAGTGAAAACTATTCAGGCATGGCCTGCACCTGTTACCAAAAAGCAGGTGAGGGCATTCTTGGGGACAGCAGGGTACTACAGAAAGTTTGTTCCCAATTATAGTACCATAGCTACTCCCCTCACAGACCTGACAAGGAAGAACAGGCCAGACAAGGTAGTGTGGACTCCAGCATGTGAGCAGGCATTTCAGAAGCTTAAGGAAGCTTTGGGAGGACCCCCTGTGTTAGCCAGTCCAGACTACAGCAAAGACTTTGTTGTGCAGGTGGATGCTTCAAACTATGGAGTGGGGCTGTACATAGCCAGATTTCTTCAGAGGGAGAAGGGCACCCAGTGGTTTATCTCAGTCATAGGCTCCAACCCAGGGAGGAATGCTATGCAGCAGTAGAAAAGGAATGTCTAGCCATAGTGTGGGCACTACCGAAACGTCAGCCTTACCTGTATGAAAGAAAATTCACTGTGATGACAGATCACAACCCTCTAACATGGTTAAACAGAGCCAGTCAGCAAAATGCCAAGTTGCTAATTTGGAGTCTTGGGTTGCAAGCATATGATATGTCAGTGCAGCACCGCAGTGGGAGTAGCAATGCCAATGCAGATGGGCTCTCAAGACAGGGAATGGGGTGAGGTACACCCAGATAGACCTGACACTCTCAAGCGATGTTTCTCAAGGGGCACTTGAAATTGAGTTCCCCGGGGGCGGGGTGATGTGACAATTGGGGAGAGATGGGCAAATGCTGCCAGCCTAGTCAAATAGAATTTGATATATAATTCTGGCATTTGTAAATAATGTAAAAATACAGGCATGTTTTCTTGAGTGAAATAGAATATTGTGAAATGTGGAACTGCAAAATATATGACAACATTGCACTCTATTGGCCCAGTGAAGCATGTTGTGATCCTTTCATATTAGAATTTGGCTCCAGTGCAGCTGGATGAAGGTTTCATGCCCATTGTTTTAATGCTAAAGTTTATGACCAGAATTTACATGTGGAAGGTACTTTTTTGCTCTAGTTTCTGTTAGAATATACATGTGAAATGTCTTCTATTGTTTCTGTGCAGGTGTTAGATTGCCAAATAATGCAGTTTGTGGCATGAGAACTCAGACCAGGTGTTAGGAAGATGCAATATGAATATTGAGAAAACCTAAGTGTCAAAAATGATGTAATTTTGGGAGGGCCTTAGAGACATGTTTGGTAGTAATGTTTAAATAATTTTTTCTCACAAGAGACCAGAAAGCATTTTGATCTGGATATCTAACTTATCAGCACTCTGCCTTATGCTCACATGTAAGTTTTAGCACTATGATTTCTTGTAGGAATAGTTAAAGCTAGTAAAGATTAATTAGGTGTTTTCCTTTGAAATCAGGCTTGTCCTACTGTATTATTTTAGGTTTCTGAGTGATCTCTGAATTCTTAGCTATCTCTGTGGTGTAGAAGTTTTGTCTTGTGTTTTAATTATTTATTATTAAATATTTTTAAAACCTTCTACCTGTGGCTGCTTTGTGTAGAGATAAGCTCTAGAGTACATTGCATATTTATAGAGGTTATTGTAATAGGCCACTAGGCCACTCTAGACCCGCTGTAGTGGTGCTGCGGTAGCGTTGTCGCCTCACAGCAAGACGTTGTCCCGCTCGATTCTCTGCTAGAGCGTCTTCTGTGTTGAGGCATGCATGAATGGGCGTGCCTTCATTGAAGGTTGTGCATCAGGGCTGGTAACTCGGCACTTAAAAATCCACTACCAAACATTAGCGGATCGGAGTTCCGCTGTGGCGATCCCTAACCGGGATAAGCCGAAAGACACAACATTGTAATAGGCCACTCTAAAGTAAGCCTTGACTGTTAGTCATACTACCATTGGATAATAATATTGCACAGAAATAATTGGACACCCTTTTAAGGGTCTTTGAGTAGCTGATGTTTATTAGCTGGTTGTAGCAGTAATTACTACCATATAGCCTGGGTAAAGGGGCACAGCTGGAGATTCTGCGCCAGCCTTTTCCCCAGGAGGGTTTGTGTGGTTGCATAACCTCTTCTAAAAATGTGTGTGTGGTGTGTCAGCTACCTGGGCAGGGACATGAAGCACTGGTTGGACGGAGAGGGTACTGGATGTTAGCTTGCCAGCTAGGCTGAGATATGGACCCTATAGCTGTGCCATTGGGGAGTCTTATTGGGGACCTGGAGAGCAAGGGAGCAACCAGCCCCAGACTGACTGTGATCTCTGTGTGCACTTAAGGGAAATTGTACTTTACTGTGTGTATTAGTTATCCTTTTCTCTTCTATGAGATGACCTCCCTGGTGTTAGTGGTGAGGATTGAGGCTCCTTGATTGCTGGGCCAGGGCACGGTCATCACAATCAACATCAGCAATGATGGGAGTATGCAAGTCACTGCAATATGAAATTGTTGTCATATACAATGATTTTCTACAAAGTAGTCTATCCAACAACAGAGGAATGGCATTCTGCCTGTCAGCCCACTAGCATACACCCACAGTTTACCCAAGTTCTTTCCCTACAGCTAGGCTCAAAGTACACTAAATTGATCAGCATCAATTGCTTGGCCGAAGCATTTTTTTCCACCAAAATGTGGAAAACAAATTACTGAACATTATTTATCAGTTACGCAAAGGCAAATACAGAAAACCCTGCCAATTGCAATGTGAATCAAAGAAGCAAATTAAATGTCAGTTTTACTTGTGTAGCGTTTAATGTCTTGCCCGAGGTGCTGCATACCAGTACTTTTAACCTCAGTGGAGAAAAACACATCAGTCATCTACAAAGTGCCTTCTGAATTCCACAATGGAATATTACCATGACAGTCCCATCTCTGGAGGCAGCGGGACTATTGTTGACAGACCACCATTTACCGAGCAGTTTTGGAGGAAATGGTTCATCAGGAGTCCGTCCTGTCTCACAAATTTCCCTCAAACAGTCCCTACACTAGGCTAGCAGATACGTGATCTGATTTAGTCACCTACCTTCTCACGTCTCAATTACCTAGTCCAGTTAATAAAGCTGAATTACTTCCCTTAGTAAGCTACTCACATGGAACTGCTCAAATAAATGCAAATAATGTAAAACACGCTTGCCTGTTTACAAAAAGTGGTTGGTGGCTTAGTGTTCATAGGGAATCCCGGACCCGCATTTGTGTTTAAGATAAAATTTGTTTACTGAGCTTGCATACACATGCATGAGTCATCCGTTGGGTACTAAAACATTACAGGTTGCAGCTGTAAAAGAGGGGGGGCACTCGTTCCCCCTCGCTCTATGGTTTTGGCACCTATGCAGTAGTCAGGGACTTGGGGATGCACATAGACAGTAATCTAGACTTTGACCATTATGTATCTACTGTAGTGAGGAAATCATTTTGTGTTGTGCAACTTATGAGCAAAGGTAAGGCATCTAGATCCAAGGAGGTTTTTGTTCCACTGTATTCGGGATTCATTAGACCTGGCATTGAGAAAAGTGCCCTCTTTGGTATGTACCTAACCTGGTACATTCAACAATTGGAACATCCGCAGAGGTTCCTCACTAAAAGAATACAGGGCACAAATAACATGTCCTCTGCAGATCACGTGAAAGCTCTATCCGTGTATTCTGTCTTCTACAGGCTGTTGATGGGAGAGCTATGCCTGGCATACAAGGCGTCGTTGCACCCCACTCTGATCGACATCCTGAATATCTGCAAAACAAACAGCACCAGAATTACTCATTCTAAAGACTTAAACATTGTCTTGTGATATAAATAGGACCTGCAACAGATACAGTTATGCATCCCAGAGACTACCCTTTCTTTCGAACAGGCTCCCTATCCATGTGAAGCAGAGTTCCTTCCTAACCCAATTCAAGTGTAACTTGGACAATTGGCTGGGAAACAGGAAATTCATCCCAAGTCTGGCACCTGTCTCTAATGGACACATGCAGCTTGTAAATGGTTCATTTCTTCAGGTTGCTGCTTGTAAATGTTTCATTTCCCAAGCCCTTTCTTACACTTATCAAGGTTATCAGAACTTGTCAGACATTTGGGTTGCATGATCAGGCTTAGTGTTCATTAGCCTAGTACATACCTATGAAGCTATGAACTACTATGGATATGATCACACCTGTGCACTTACAGAGCAACATTTCCACAGTTGTCACTATCTAATTTCCATATGCAACCTTTCACTTCAATTTACGTTTCAGATTACTGATGTTTCACACTACGTCTGTGTAATTTGTATTTCTCTTTATCTGTATTTTTATGGCTTGCTGTTTACACCAACATCTTGGGATTTTCTTAGTAATTCTGTCACTGGACATGTATTGATGTTTTCATTGCACATTTATTTGCATGTGGATGGCCACTTTACTTTCTGCATATCAACATATTTTTCTTTATATTCCTTTTTTTGCAGGTGATTAGGGTGGCATCAGATATTGTGTTGATTGCGCATGTCCTGGGTGAGTAGGTTTGTGTTTTGTGCATGTTTCCTTTCCAGTTTTGATATTTTGAGTGCAGATGTTTTGAGCTGACAATGTTATGAATTTTCAAGCTTTTAAGTTTGACTTTTTCAGAGTCAACATCATGGTAAGTTGGCATTTTAAATCAGATCCTCTTACCAATATGTTAAAATAGCAGTAACGTGGACAAATCAGAAATTATTGGGGGGGTATTCAGAAGAATTCATAATATCAGTGGGGTGTGTTCCGTAGCATATTAAAAGTACCGTGATGTGGCCCAGTGCTGATTTTGTATATATAAGTTCCAGAATATTGCCATCATGCTGGGAAAATGTCATGGCTGAGATCATGGCAGTAACTCTGCTGCTAGAGAGTTACTGAACTATGGATGACCATGTGACCAAAGGAAAGGTCTTAAGGAGGTTGCATGTGCAACACTATGTGCACTTATCTGTGCAAAGTACTTCATAGCTACGTCGTCATGACATCAGCCTACACAAGGCCACTATAGCAAAATGCCAGGTTATTTCATTACATAAATGGAGAAGAAAGAGTGAGATTGTAAAGTCAGACACAAGGAAGAGCAAGTAGAGGAATAAATACAGTATGCCAGCATGAATGGAAGAGAGGTGGAGTGACGGTATATACATTTGTGGGAAAGGTTCCCATTTTCCTTTTATAAGAAGGGTAGATAAAAAAGGGGTGGCATAGTGGTACAAACAACTGCATTACCACATCACAGATAGAGATTCTCTAGTTCAGTTCTCAGCTGGGGGGCCTTCTGTATGGAGTCAGTATGCCTTCCCTGTGTTCATGTAGGTTTTCTCTAGGTGTTTTTCCCATATTCCAAAGACATGCCATAAGGTTAGTTGGGGATTCTAAATTGCTCATAGGTGTGAATGGATTCATGTGTGACACAGAAGAAAGACCTGATAATCTACTTCCCTTTCCCCTTTACCTTGTAAACTCTGCAGGTAGCAGTCGCTGTCAGTAGGGTCACTGTAGCAGTTAGATGTGACTCGTAAGAGAACAAGTGAAAAGAGGATGATAGCAAGAAAGGAGAGTATAGGGAAAGAAGCAGAAGCAGATAAGCAAACATAATGCAGGCAAAGCTGACTGGGTAGGTGTTGACACAAGAGGGGGATAACAGTAGAAAGATGCAGACTGACAAGGGGTTAACAACTGCTAATGGGGATGATAGGACAATGAAGAGGGCATGGGGTGTGACATCTAAAGAAGGGGAATACCATAATGAAGTACAATTCAATAAGCCAAAAAGAAGTTACTCCATAGTGCTGTTAGTTAGGCATGCAGCTGCCAGTCCACCTCAGTAATCTCTAGCTTCTGCAGTTGCTGTCATGTGACCCAGGAGGACTCCTTCCTGACCACTCTCAGAGTAGAAGACTTCACTGTCCTCTTGAGAGGTGGCCATGGAGGCCATTAGTAAGCTATTTGTGTTACCTTCCACAGGATCACCTTCATTAGCCTGCAAAAAAGTAAGCCTGGGGACTGCAGGTCAACCTACAGCAGGCATGGTGGCTGATGCAAAACTAGGTGTCCACCTCCTCCCTTCAGATGACCCTGCAGGAAGAAAAAAAAAGAAACAAATGCAACGGATGAGTACATGTTTATGATAATTTATTAAACTATTGCAGAACACTCAGCTATAAACTACATGTACAGTACTGCCTGGTGAGCCTGTCATGTCTACCTAGACACTCTGGATGATTTAATTCAATCTCCCTGGCCACTAAAAAACATAAAATAGAAAGCAATCAGTACTATGTATACTTGACATCAAGAGGCAATTACAGCAGCAGGTGATAATCTGAATGTTCAGATTTTTACTTCTGAAGTACTGACAACTCAATAAACAGGTATTTCAAGCCATTACTGTACTCAGCATCCTCAACATAGTTCACCATAGCAGCCACAATGAAAACAGAGTATAACACAAAATATCAAAATTGTGGCATTAAAGATACATGAACTAAAACCAGGCTATTTTCTGTCTCCTTTTCACATTTAAATATGAAACTCTCAGGTAGTAACAATGGGGTAGTCAGCTACAAAACATATTAAGACTGCAATTATAATCACAGAGCTTCCACTATAGCACAACTATGAAATTGACTCCATAGATTTAGCCACCTGAAAACAAGGCATTGTAATCAAGGCATGTTATACCAGAAAAATCAACTGTGCCCCCATGCAACATGGGCATCTGTTTGGAGGGGTATGTTAGTTCTGAGGTTTCTAAAGATTTAGTTGGGGGTATGTTAGTTAGGGAGTATTTACTTCAACCTCTGTCTGTCAGAGACATGGGGGGGTAGATGGGGGTCAATTCTCAATTTCCCATCCAATGATCAAAGTTACATTTGAGCAGGGTTAAGGATGGATGCTAATTCACATGGATTGGGAGCCTGTTCTAGAGCAGGAGGATCCTTTGAGACACATATGTGTCTAGCCAGTATGTTCTATTTATATTGCAAGCAAAGCTTAAACCCTTGGATCTTGTGCCTCTCAATAACCAGTAGGTGACTGAGTACAGAGATAGGGCTTTAAGGCTTTATAGACAGGGAGAGCTAGTAGTGGAAATTCCAAGTGGTAAACTAAAAGTCTACTGGACTGATTGCCTAGCATAAAACTATTAACCTATGGACCTAAAACAGAAAGAACAAAAATTCAACACCTGGATGACGCAGCACTACAGCGGTAGCGTTGTAACCTCACCACAAGAGGTTTTTCTGGTTCGATTCTCAGCTAGGGTGCCTTTTGTATGGAGTCTGCATATCCTCCCTGTGTTCATGTGGGTTTCCTCTGGGTGCTCCGGTTTCCTCCCAAGTCAAAAAAACATGCATCTGGAGCGTTTCTCCCTAGACCTCCGCTGAAAAGTACAGTACAATGATGTGATCTATGTGGGAGGTTTGCCGCAAATTTAGCAATTTTATTATAGCAAGATTCGAGGTTGTTTAAGTCTGATTTATGAAGGTTAGTGAATATTTGAGAACAGTAAAGTAATGTATATAGGAGATAAGTCCTAGCTGTGGTGAGTCTGGCATGATTGCTGAGATATGGTTTAGCCCGATAAACAGCACCTAGTTTAATATGGACTGTTTTGATTGTTGAGGCTATAGTAACACCAAGAAGTTTTGTTTGTTCCACGGGTTCAATAACTGTGCCATTGGAGGAACTAATAGAAAGTGGAGCTTGTTTAATTGATGTGGAAGAATTGGAAAAGAACATAAGCTTTGTTTTGTTAGGGTTTAAAATGAGTTGTTAAGTATTTTTCAATACTATGCAGAGCGTTCCGATTTTTATTTTGGAGCTCATTCTGAGTGGGGGCAGATAAGGGAAGAATCATCTACATATTGAATGACAGAGGTGGGATTTACATACTGAATGATAGAGGCGGGATTTACATACTGAATGATAGAGGTGGGATTTACATACTGAATGATAGAAGTGGGATTTACATACTGAATGATAGAGGCGGGATTAGCTACAGAGCAAAGATCATTAGTAAAAAAATACAATGCTGAAGTACTACTGCAAAGGCTATAGATTTCCTCATGTGCATTGTAATACCTGCACAAGTGGAAATTTGAAGCCTGTATAGTAGTACTTCAGCAGTGTAATACCTGCACACATAGAAATATGAAATGTGTGGAGTAGTGCTTTATCACTGCAGTACCTGCAGACACACAAATCTGAAGCTTGTGAAGTAGTACTTCAGCACTGTAATACATGCACAGGTGGAAATCCAAAGCCTGTGCATTTGTACATCGGCAGTGTAATACCTGCACACGTGAAAATCTATTGTAGTACTTGAACTTTGTAATACGGGCACACATGGGAATAAAAGCAGTCAAAACCCTTGATGCTAATGATTTCCAGAACTACAAGATACATGATCACTAATGCATGGAAGTAAAACTATAGTCAACCCCAAAACATACTGCATGAAATGACAATCTGAGGACCCCCTCAAACAAAGCACAATGTATGAGTTCACACACATATGACACTAATAGATGCTAAAAGACACCAACAAAACTATTACCAGGTGACATGCTCAACACACCCCACAATGTAGGTAATGTCCTCATAAATCCAACACTGAACTTGTAATATTCTCCCAACAAATGCATATACTGCAGAAAGTTGCTGAATCAATAAAGTCACCCCACACCCTATACATAAAACGTAACACCCACACACACCCACACACACCCACACCCACACCCACATACACACACACACACACACACACACACACACACACACACACACACACACACACACACACACACACACACACACACACACACACAAACACACACATGCACACAGTGTTTTGTAAAATCTTGCTGAAAGAAAATGTATTTCAGTGCAACACATGGTGCCCTCTCAACTCATCTCCAACAGAAAGGCTGTTTACGCATCCTGCTGAAAGAGAATGTCTCTCAATGGAACACAATATACACACCCTCCCTAGCAGGCATGTTCCTGTTCTAAACAAGGGCAACTTGAAAGTTATGCTGAAAGGCAGTCTGCTATTCCAACACACCCCAAGGAGCACATTCCAACAGTATTAAACAATGCACAGTAATAACCTATCCTAGGTGCAGTATATGCAGTCATACTCTGTCATAACACACTGTACATTAAGATGTGCACTCCTCAAGAAAAATCTTGATGATTGGATGGGAAATAAGAAATTCAACCCGGGGATCACCTCTGTGGCTCTGCTCGACAGTGGCACAAGAAAATAATTTTCTTGGGTGGTAAAAGCCAGGGTACCTTTTTGGCTGGGCTTGTATAGGCCCCAGGGCCAATAGCCTAGTACCTACCTATGAACATATAAACAATAAATTTCAGAAACTTTATTGACACTCTTTAATTGCTATCTATTATATTTCTGAAGCATCTCGTTATCTTGCAGCCTCATAATGACTCTGCCTGAAATAACATTTCGTAGTACACCCTCAGCAATGTGGCATTGTAAGTTCTCTTTGCAGTTTGTATGAGGTTACCAGTGTTAGTACAGTGGAATACAATAATTAGTTGCATTATTCATTGCAATACTGCACATACACTGTAAAAATATCACAGCTACTGTTAAACATTCCATATTTAAAAACCACCTGCATAAATAAATACAGATACTTCTTAGCCGTGTATGATAGTGATGCATATCAGTAACAGTTTATAGCAATCAGATATGGCACTGGCTATGCTACAGATGCTAAATGAAAGTTAATCTGAACTGTACTTAACAGCTGCCCACAAAGTAATTGTCATAATTGATGGAGAGTTTCCATGTCAGTCCATGTGAGGTCCAACAGTTCTTGCCTGTAGGAGTGATCAAGACAAACAAACTCAAAATGTATCATTGGGCAGATGCTACTGCATGGCTGTTACATTATGCTGCCTGCAATGCATGTGTTTTAAAACTTCAGCCCACAATATCCCAAGGATAATCATGTTACACACAAACACACACACACACACACACACACACACACACACACACACACACACACACACACACACACACACATGCACACACACAAACACACAGAGCTAAATTTACACATGACACCTCTGAAAAGCACACTTCAGCCAGTACTTCAGCTATACAATGATTTATATACAAAGCAAGACTACACTGTGATGTACTGGTTGAGTAGACTACACTGTGATGTACTGGTTGAGTAGACTACACTGTGATGTACTGGTTGAGTAAGTTTTAAACCCAAGCAGCAGGGTAGTATGGAATTCTTGTATTATGGCTGGTTTGTGCCACTTTGAATTAAGGCGTTTCAGATTCAAAGTCACTCATGATTTAACATCTTTCATTAATAAACATGATGTAGTAAATCTTACAAATGCCACACACATTATTTAATTTTCATTTAGTATTAAGACATGGAGATATTTTCACTAAAATAATATAGAAAAGTTCTATATATTTGGATAAAATACTGCAACAAGACAATGTGGTGTGTGGTGGTTTTATTCTAGAAGGTGCATCCCAGTATAATTGTGTCTACAGTGATAAGAAGGCAGCTGTACTGTGCTGCTTTAAGAAGATGAGTTACAGTTACTAAGGCAGAGACAAAATATTTGCTAGTCTGTGGGAAGGGCTTTGACAGAGTTGGGCATAAAACAAATGGTGGATTAAGTGTATCTTGGGCCCAAACTGGTTTCAAACCATGGGTTCCCAGCACCATTTTAAGAATGCATGGGTATTTTTTTTTTGGATTGTGTAAAATTATCTTTATTGTTTTAATGCAGCAGCATTTGTTAAGAGCTTTTTTTTAATTTGTAGTTTTGAACATTTATTTCCAGTAAGAAGTGATACAAAATGCATTAAAGAATAATGACCAAAATAGCCATCTCAGAATATTCCAATTATAAAAGACCAATCAAACAGTTGTCATTACAGAGCTCCAGTAATCATGCCAATCAAACATGGCTGCCTTATTGACTGTGTACATATCACATGTCTGATTGTGAAAAAAATGGCAACAGTAACAATTTCCAATATGCTTTGCACCAATACTCACTAGTCCTTGCAAGACTGACTAATAACTTTTTAACTTTTTCAACTCAGCAGAGTCAGTCATTTTTATTCTGGGGGGTATACTCCAGACCCCATAATCATAACTACATTGTTGACTGCATCCTTTTGTATCAGAAAATTATTAGTAATAATAATGACTAGAGTCCAAGAGATATTTGGACTGTAGGCTAGTGACTGCTTTCCTATAAGGGACTGATATCAGAGTACAGGTACAGAGAAAGGGATATGGGAATCCTAAATTAAAGAATTGTTTTGGAGAGTTTTTAGTTGACTGTAGAGCAGAAGCTGTTGTTGAAAAGGGATAATTAGTAGGGCATATAAAATATTGCACAATAACTATAGGAATCAATCAGAGGAGGTTAGAAAAGATTGGGAAGAGAGACTGGATAAGCAATTCACAAGGAAACAATAGGACATATACATGGCTTCCAAATATGTAACACAGTCTAGACAATTTAAGACTTTTGCTTGGAAGAGTTTGCATAGGTAATTTTTATACCCCAAGCAAACTCCAAATAATTTTTCCTTAGGTAGATGCCAAAATGTTGAAGGTGTGATGGGGAAGAAAGAGATAAATGAGGACATATATTTTGGGAGTGTAATGAGTTGGCAGACTTTAAAAATTCCCTATAGAGTACTTTGTTAGAAATATCGGGTGAGCAAATAGGCGTAACTAAGGAAATGTTTTTTTTAGCTGGGATACAGGATCTGAATTATCTAGATATAGTAAACCCTTGTTAAGCTTAATTCTGGTGGCTGCCAAAAATGCAATTACTAGAAAATGGAAATCAAAGTCTAAACTAACAGTACTGGAAGCAGTGAATACTGTGACAGAGACAAAAGAACTTGAAGTGGGATCTTTAGAAAAGGGTAGGAGCAAATTACATAGAAAAAGGAAATTGTGGGAAAATATACATGCAGAATAATGTTTTGGATGAGGAGAGATTTTAAAGGGAAGGCAGGAATTAATCAATTTATGTAAAGTTGGATTGATGATATTTGTATAAAATAATATATGTGATGTTTAATGTTTGTAACTGTGAATATGTTAACATGGTTTGTTTCCTTTTATATAAATGTATAAATGTATGTTTGCATAAGCTGTAAGCGATAAATAACAATAATAATGACTAAAGCAACATATTTCAAATGTGTTTCACACCACTACACAATAGCCAAATTATTCCAACTTAATTCACACAGGTTCATAGCTGTTTACTAGGCTAATGACTACAAGGGACATTTTAAGCCTAGCCATGCATTTTAAATCTCTGACAAGTTCTGGTACCCTTGATAAGTATAAGCAGGAGCTTGGGAGGTGAAACATTTACAAACAAGGGTCTGGGAGCAGAACCATTTACAGGCTGCCTGTGTCCATTAGAGACATAGGTGCCAAACCAGGGATGAATTTCCTGTTCTCCAACCAGTTGTCCAACTCATACTTGAATTGGGTTAGGGAGGAACTCTATTTCACATGGATGGGAAGCCAGTTCCAGAGAAGGGGTAGTCTCTGATATACAGAACTGTATCTGCAGAAGGTCCTATTTACATCACAATGCAATGTTTAAGCCTTTAGAATGAGTAAGTCTGGTGCTGTTTGTTTTGCAGATATTCAGGATGTCCATCCAAGTGGGGTCCGATGATGCCTTGTATGTCAGACATAGATCTCCCAAAAATAGCCTGTAGGAGACAGAATACAGAGATGGGGCCTTGAGGGGGCCTGCATAGAACATGTTACTTATGCTTTCCATTATTTTAGTGAGGAACCTCTGTGGATATTCTAGTTGTTGGATATGCCTGGTTAGGGACATACCAAAAGGGGTATTGTACGCAATGATAGGTCTAATAAATGCCAAATACAGTGGAACAATGGCTTCTTTGGACCTAGATACCATACCTTTGTGTATAAGCTGCACAACATAGAATGATTTTCTCACTACTGTAAACATGTGATGGTCAAAGGCTAGATTACTGTCTATGTGTGTCCCCAAGTCCTTGACTACTGGGTCAGCTCTTAGGGGTATGTTGTCAATATGATATTTACCAGGGGTGGTTGATTTCCCAAAGGATATTATTATGCATTTCTTGGCATTTAGTTTTAGTCCATGGCTCTGGCACCAGTAGTTTGCCTGTGTCAGCCCTTCCTGGAAACATTTATGTCAGTGGGCGATTGAATGACAGCTCCTAATTTGAAATTATCTGCACATTTAGTCATTCAGTGGCCGTTGACATTGGCATTGACTTCAGAGAAGTAAATGCCAAAAAGGAGCAGTCCCAGGACTGATCCCTGAGGGACTCTGCTTGTGACTGGCCTCTTTGTAGAGGTGGATTGCCTGATTCTAACTTGCTGGGTACTGTCTGTGAGCCAGCTGGCTATTCACTGGGTGACATAAGGGTTGGCACCAAACCTCTTAAGTTTGTCAACAATGCCCAAATGCCTTGGCCAGGTGAAGGTAGGCAGTGTAAACCATTTTGCCCTCTTCCATTGCTTTGGTGACCTTCTCAAACAAGTCTACCAGGTTGAGTAGGCATGACCTGCCCTTGATGAAATCAAACTGGGTTAGGTCCAGGGTCTGGAGTTTTTCTATGTCATTATTGATCACTTCCATGTCAATGTATATTCATAAAGGATACCCACACCTCCAGGTTAGTGGCAATGCACGAAGCATTGGAGACCATCCAGGTGCAATTAACCATAGGTAAAACTGCCCTACAGTTTGTAACATGCTACAGACCACCTTCTCAAACTCAGGAAACCCACACAGCCTTCCTGAAGACACTGGAGAGTATGAATGTCTCTCCAAACACCATCATATTGGGTGACTTCAACTACCCAAACATAGACTGGGAACATTACTCAAGCCCCAACACCCTAGCCCAAAGGTTCCTTGAGTTCATAAACTCAAATGCTATGGAACAACTAGTCACCATTCCCACAAGAGGAGAAAATATACTAGACCTGATCATCACAAACATGGGGACAAAATGCTCCACACGGAAGTATATCCCTCATTGGTGAGATCAGACCATAAATTAATCTCACTGGAGATCCACATCCGCCCCCACCCCAGCAAAAGACCACAGTGAAGAACTTCTCAAAAGCAAACTTCACATTTCTTAAGACTGGAGTGGTATCCTTCAAGGCCCCCGAGCCAGTGGAAACCACAACCCACACTGCTGAAACCCTTACAAATGCCTTCTACGAGCACCTCCAGGAATGTATGGATCAAGCAATCCCTAATAAAATCAAGACCCTTTCCACCAAAGGCAGGCACCCGGTCTGGTGGACTCCAGCCATAAACAAACTCTATAACAAGAGGAGAAAGCTACTACATGACAGAGCAAAATCCCTAAATGGGAAGGCATCTCTGATCAATACTAGCAAAAAACTACGATCACTCATAAAATCATCCAAGGCCAACTTTGAGAGAAAAATCGCTAATGACACAAAGACAATCATAAAGCCTTCTTTAGCTATGTTAGAAACCTGGGTGGAAACTCCCAGATATGCTCAGAATTAGTCCAAAATGATAAAAATCACTGAACCCACAGACATTGCCAACATACTGGCAGACAGGTTCAGTGCAAATTTCTCCCTCCCTCCCCAAAGGAGAAATATCTATCCCACCAGAGTCTAGCCTCCCAAACATCTCAGATGCCCAGGTGAGAGCTGCTCTCTCTAAAGCAAAACACAGCATCAATGGGACCGGACGGTGTCCCCGGCTGTGTGCTACACGAACTCAATGAGGAACTAAACCCACACATAAGGCTGCTGTCTAATCTTAGCCTTACTACAGGATCGTGCCAAAGAATGGCGTACGGCAACTGTGGTCCCACTCCACAAAGGCGGTGCTTCTACGGACCCTGGAAATTACCGCCCCATAAGCTTGACAAGCCTTGTCTGCAAAGCTATGGAGAGGATCATAATGGAACTCATAAAAAAAGACATTGGGGACCTACAGACACTGGATCCTACCCAATTTGGCTTTGTCAAGGGCAGATCCTCCCTCTTGAACTTGGTCGACTTTTTCGAAACAGTCACAAAGGCCATTGATGAGGGTAAGGCAGTTTACACAGCCTACCTTGACCTAGCAAAAGAGTTCGACACAATACCCCACTCGGGCATCATAGAAAAGCTCACCAGCTTAGACGTAAACCCATATGTCACAAGATGGGTCGCAAACTGGCTCAAGGACAGCACACACAGGGTTACAGTTGCTGGTGCCATGTCAGACTCTAAGCCGGTCACGAGCGGTGTCCCACAGGGCTCAGTCCTGGGCCCCCTCTTGTTCGGCATTTATTTTTCTGAAGTGCAGGCAAACATAGGGGGATTGTGGCTGACAAAATTTGCAGATGACTGCAAAATGGGCACCATAATTGACACTCCATCAGACACAGACATCCTCCAGAAAGGTCTCATAGAAATGGATAACTGGTGCCAGAGCCATGGCCTTAAGCTAAATGCCAAAAAATGTATAGTCATACCCTTTGGGAAAAACAAGGTAACCCCTAATTACCACATAGGTGGTAATCCATTAAACACGGAAGACGTTATCAGGGACCTGGGGACCCAAGTTGACAGTAACCTCTCTTTTGACACTCACATTGCCTAAGTGGTTAGGAAGACCTTCTACATTGCCCACCTGATCATGAAGGGATTCACATCCAGATCAGGAGAGGTCATTGTACCCCTGTGCTCTTCACTTATCAGACCAATGATTGAGTACAACGCCCCATTCGGAATGTACCTTACCCGACACCTGCAGCAGTTGGAAAGACCCCAAAAGTTCCTCACCAAAAGGATAAAGGGGCTCAAACATATGTCATACGATGCCCGACTGAAGAAACTCCAGCTCTATTCAGTCACATACCGTCTGCTCAGAGGTGATCTGTGCCTGACATACAAGGCCATGTCCAACCCGGAATTAATGGACATGCTCCACCTCAAAAAATCCAAATCCACCAGAGCCACGAGAGCAAGAGACTTAAACCTCAACACGGATATAAATAGGACGTGCTGGAAGGACAGATTCATCACCCAGAGACACCCTACACTATGGAACAGAATCCCAGTCCATGTGAGGCAGGGCCCCTCACTGACTCTGTTCAAGAGAAATCTTGACGAGTGGATGGGAGATCGTAGGTTTAGCCCGGGAATCATCTCTGTATCACTGCTGGACAGAGGCACAGCAAACTAATGGGTATAGTATTCTCATCCTAAGGGGTGGTGAAAGCCACACACACTCTGGCTAGGCTTTTAAATGCCCTAGGGCAGATAACCTAGTATGAACCTATGAACCTATGAACCTATTCTTTCCATCATGCCTCTCAACTGTCCAGATGCTTGCAGATTGTCCATATTTTTGCCTTATATGTTTGGTCTGTTCCTCATAAAATTTGTGGTTTTCTGCATTTTTGTGGCAAATCAGTGAGGACTGAATTCATTAAATAATGACAGGTATTTGAGTTTTAAGACTTCATTACCATCAGAAAATGCATTATAACACAATACCTTTTATTCTAGAAACTTTCTAAGTTTATGAGAGCAATATTTACAATTTGTCCCTATTTTGGGGCTTTGTCCCCAATTATTTTTGTCTTTGTCCAGATTTTTTGTACTAAGAGGTTGAGAGGTATGCTTTCCATGGCATTGCATATGAGACTAGTGAGTCTTATCGGTCTGTAGTTTCCAGGGTCTGTAGATACCCCACCTTTGTGCAGAGAGATGACTGCTGCTGTTTTCCATTTATGAGGTAGAAAGCCTTTTGGAGGCTATTATGTTTGATGCTATTTAGAAGGCATCCTGGGATATTGTCTGGGCCCATTGCTGTGGTGTTCTTGGCCTTTGAGAGAGGATTAAGGACCTGATCCCTAGTGATTGTAGGGGAAGTTATATTTCATGGTATTTCCAGAGGGAAGGTTGATGAGGAGAGAGGGTTAAAGTTGGAGCTGAATTTGTTGGCCAGACGCTTTGTTATATCTTCTGGCTCAGTATAGGTGGTCCCATTTACAATGAGCTCTGCACACAACTGTATAGTTTTATGAGAGTGTTTTTATCCTGCTGGGTGCTATACCACGTAATTTTTGCCATGATTTTCTTTCTTCTGTTTTACAGCCTATTGATGTTGTGATTCCACCAGGGTGGCTTGTTTTTAGATTTATTTCTGCACTCCTTCCTGGTGGGTACAGCTGTCTCTATGCAGCTATTAATATACTTGTATGGGGTTTCTGTGAGCAGTTCTGCATAGGCAGCAGTGTTCTCAGGGTTTATGGGAGCTTAAAATGTTGCCAGGTTATCACTTAATAGTAGGACGTTAGCCTTAGAGTAGTTCCTGAATATTTGAGGGTTAGCTGGGGTTCCAGGTATTATTTTTACATCAAAGGAGACCATTTTGTTGTCTGACCTTATGAGAGAAGACATTACTAGTGGGTGTGTAGCACTCTCCCATATTAGTTAGGACCAGATCCAGTATGGTTGCACCCCTTGCTGGTGTATTGACAATCTGGTTCAGGGAGTTTGTGTTTACAGAGTGCAGGAATATCTATGCCTGTATGATTGGTGTCGTATATGATTCCCAGTTAATAGTGAGGTAATTAAAGTCACCCATAAATATGTTATTGGGTTGGATGGGGAGGTTTCCAATACGTTTGAATACATGGTATGGTTTTCCTGTATCATATAGGGGGAACCTATAGTTTGCAAGGAAGTGGCATTGGATTTTGCCTGTGGTGATTTAAATGTGGAGAAGCTCAAGTGCATTGTCCTGTTTGACCAGCCTTGTGGTATATTTATTTTTGATGCAACTTGAGACACCTTTACCTTTAGTCAGATACTCATAGACGAACACAGCCAGACAAACGTGTGCACTTGTGCACATGGACACGTACACACACATAATGGTCTTGCAAAGCCAAATTAAAGACAGTTTAAAAATTACCAGATGCTAAGAGCATAGGGTATTTTCATCCACTGACAGCCCCCCCCCCCCACAAGCAGTTATAGCCACTTTATAAAAAAATTAATTATATGTACTTTATTTTTGTTTAAGCTACTGCACATGAAATTGTATAAAGATTATTAGCATTACATCAGCCATGCATAGCATAGTTCACTAGAAAAGTTTTTATTTGTATTTATTTATTTAACATTGTTTATTTGATTATGATGAGAACATAGGAAATATTAACCATCTGATAACATATACTAAGTTAATATGCTCAATCTCTGCAGAAGTAAACATCATCTGAATAATTTCACATTCAAGGGAAATATTACAAATACAGATGTTGCTGTTTGCAAGAAACTTTGCTTCAGTGCTTCATCTAGAAATATAGCCCTTGAAAAATAAATGTCCTACATTGCATTAAAAATTAGTGTGCTGATGATATTACCATAACATTTCCTGGAGTCGATCAACTATGCAATAGGGAATGACTGGAAAAAACAAGAACTGGTTTATAGTTATTTACTATGCATGCGGTCCAGGAAACTATTAAGGAGTCTGTCCCAAATGATCAATTGCCCCAAAGCACTGCCCAATTAAGTGACTTGCTCAATGTCACATACTAAATGAAGGTGGACATATTCAAACCCTGCACCTTTGGCACATTGAGGAGCCTGGCCCAAATTTCCAGTTGCCCAGAGCACTATTAAGTGAGTTGCTCAAGGTTAAACAGTAAGCAAGTGAACGGTGAGGGAGTCAAACCCCGTACTGCAAAATGTGCAGCTTACAGCCTTAACCATCTGTGCCATCTGGTAGATTAAAATAAAAAGAAAAGGGAATAATTCAAACCCTACACCCCTGGCAATGGAAAGAGCAGCATTAACCCTCTGTGCTATGAGTAGAATAGTGTGATGTAGAAACCAAGTATTTATACAGACACACACAGATGTAACCATAAATTATAATCACACAGTAGGCAAATGAAGGTGAAAGGATTCAAACCCTGTACTTTTGACTGCAGGAAGCAATGTGTCCATATTGCATTGCCTTAAGTGCTAGATAATTCCAAATCACTTAAAGTGTTAACAGAACAATAAGTGTTGCATGAGCATGCATTTTCTGAACAATAACATTTATGAAACTTTGATGAGTGGCATTACTGACTGACTGTAATCCTAAGTAATTTACCAGAAAAAAATTGTAATGGTCAGGGCATAAATCTGAGGCAAAATCAGAGATGTTCTGCAAAATTGGAGACAGATAAGTGCCAACAACTCTAAAACTTAAAAAGTTAACAGAACAACAGGTTTTGCAACAACATGCATTTTGTGAATGACCAAAGCTATGGAACTCGAATGATGTGCATTACTGACTGATTGTAAATGCCAGTGACTGCTAACCTTTAGTGATTTATCTGAAAATAAAGTTTGTAAGTGACTGGTAATTGGTGCAGAGGATTAGGACTTTAAGCTCTTAATGAGCTGCTTCCTATAGCTGAGGATGGAGAGTTTGATTCCTTCTTCCTCCATTTGTTTACTATGTTACTCTGAGCAAGCCACTTAATCAGACAGTACTCTTCATGGTATTAAAACACAAATCTGTTTTAAAAACCTTTAACTGGGCTGAAAGGAAGGACACAGACATGGGTGAAGACAAGGGCACAAGCACACATCTCTCACTTACTTGATTAGTGGTGTTTCAATCTATATTAGAGATAAATTCACCTGATGTCTAGTTAGACTAGACAACTCCATGGAGTTACTCCAGGTCCAGGTTATGATGGGTAAGATCATTCAAGTCCTAGCCAGTTATAGATTCCCCTCCATGGGTCATGATACCCAGAAAGCCTACTTAACCAAACTGAAGACAATCCAAATTTTATTAAACACACTGGTTATGAGGGATTTCAATTATCCCACCATCAACTGGGAAACCTACTGTAGCCCCAACTCACTAACCCAAAAGTTCCTTGACTTTGTGAATTCAAACACCCTGGAGAAAATTGTCCATACCCCAACAAGAGGAACAAACATTCTAGATCTGGTCCTCACCAACATGTCAAACATGTGCACTGGTGCACCTATTGGACCCTCATTAGTTAAAACTGAACACAAATCAGTCACCTTCAAACTGACACTAACACCAGAACTCACAAAGGGTGAAATCAGACTAAAAAACTTCACCAAGGCAAACTATAATCTCCTAAGTGAAGGTATAAATGCATTCCAAGTCCCACCCAAGCTGGAAGTGGTAACTATGCAGAAGCTTACATTGAAGCCCTGTACAATCACTTGCATAAGTGTATAAACTCAGCTGTACCAGACAGAATCAAAGCCAGAGCCCCAAGTGAAATCAAGCTGCCATGGTGCACTTCCAGCATCAACAAACTCTACAATAAATGCAAAACGTTGCTGTTCAAGAAAACAAAGACAAGAACCCAACAAGAGAAAAGCACCCTCCTCAGCCTTAACAGGCAAATAAGGCAACTTGTCATATCCTCCAAGACCTCCTTTGACAGAAACCTAGCAAGTACTGCCAAAGATAACCATAAGGCCTCTTACAGCTATGTACGTAACCTAAAGGGTAGGACCCAAGCATGTGCAGTATTGGTGGTCAACAGTATCACACACACTGACCCCACAGAGATAGCAAACCTGCTAGCGGATAGGTTTAGTGAAAATTTCACTCCCTTATCCCCTCCCAGCTTACAAAAAACTCTCCCCCAAACTTTCTCCACCTTACATATCTGAAGAGCAGGTCCTCAAAGCCCTGTCCAAGGCTAAGAACACTGCCTCTGTTGGATAATATGACATCCCAGGCTGTTTTTTAAACAGGTTAAAACATAAACTAGCATAACCATCAAGTACCATCATATCAATCATAGCATAACCACAGGCTTTGTTCCTGTAGAATGAACAGTTACAATTATTCCCCTCCACAAAGGTGGCCTAGCAACAGTCCTGGGGAATTACAGACCCATGCACCTGACCAGCCTCATCTGTAAGGCCATAGGACATATCAATATGGACCTCATTTATTTATTTATTTATTTATTTTTATTTTACATTTGTTGACCGGGCTAGTCTAGCTGGATATATGTCCATAAGAAAATGCAGTTTTAACATACATACAGAGACAGTGACATATACAATCACGATTATGCTCAAAAGGCTATACATAACAAAAAGTTGAGACAAAGGTATATACAGTCAATATGCAGTATGGTACAAAGGTAAGGTACAGAAGTTATACTTGATGCACCAAGAGGAATTAAATTCAAAGTGTCTATTGGTTACAGTTCCTACTTTCATTGGTTGTAAGCAGCATTTAATTAATATAAAAAAGTTGAATTTAAAAGATGATACAAAATAAAGGAGAAATGATTAGTCAGGGTTGCTACAAGGGTATAACCAGTGTGATTTCAGGTGTCTTTTGAGTTTTTGTTTAAAGAGCGACAAGGAAGGAAGTGATGTAAGATCATCAGGTAGTAGGTTCCAGTTTTTACCAGCTGTGTTAGAGAACAGTGAGTCCCCTGCCAAGTTGTTGGACTTACTTATGCTGACTAGTCGTTTATTAGAAGATCATAATGAATTAAGATTTTTATATGGGATTATAAGGTTTGAAAGTATAGGGGTGTTGTTTGGGTGATTTAGAATATTGTGGGCTATGGTAAGTTGAAACACTTGTAGAAGGCTTTGTAGTTCAAACCAGCCCAGCTGCTTTAGATTCAGACAGTGATGGGTTCGGAAGGGATTAACAGTGGCAAATCTGGCAATGTGATTATAAGAGTTGGTCAATTTGAGAAGATTATTTTTAGACAGGTTAGAATATATGGGGGAGGCATAGAGAAGTGTAGAGATAAGATGGAAGAGGGCAATGGTAGATCTTGATGCTGGTGTAAGGAATGATTTAATCCTGTATAGGGACCCCATTTTTCTGTTGACTGTTTTTATAGTGTTATTAATATGGGTGTCAACGTTGACATTGTTGTCTATTGTAATACCTAGGAGTTTGGTGGTGGAGTCAGGGGATATGAGGGTGCCATTATTAGATACGACTGAGAAATCTATGGGGGAGGACTTGCGAATAGGTGTAAAGAGGAGGAGCTTTTTTGGGGATTGAGGAGGAGGCAATGTTTTGAGAACCAGGTCTCCAATGTGTTAAATACTTTCTGAGTAAGGGATTGCAGTTCTGATGCAGAGTTGACTGAACATATGAGCATTGAATCATCTGCATATTGTATGCAGGTAGCGTCAGGAATAGCTAGGTATAGATCATTGATAAATATTGAGAATAGGAAAGGTCCTAGAATGGAACCTTGAGGGACCCCGAGGATTACTGGTAGGTGGGAAGAAAGACTATTCTCCCAGAGCACTGCCTGCTGCCTATTAGTAAGGTAGGAAGTAAACCATTGTATAGTCTGATTGCTAAGTGAAAGAGATTTCAGGATATTTATAAGAAGAGTATGGTTTACCATATCAAAGGCTTTTGAAAGATCAATAAAGAGTGCTGAAGAGAGAACATTGTCATTACGGTTTCTGTTAATGGAGTCAGTGAAGGATAAGAGGGCAGTAGTAGTACTGTGAAATGGTCTAAAGCCATGTTGGCTGTTAGCTAGTAAATTATGTTGAATTAAATGGTCAAGTAGCTGGTGATGAATGCATTTTTCCATTATTTTTGCTAAGGGTGATAGTAGGGCAATAGGCCAATAGTTAGAATATTCATTTGAGTTACCCCCTTTATTTAATGGTATAATATGAGAGATTTTCCAGATGTCAGGGATGGTATCCTCATTTATGGTTCTATTAATGAGGATGGATATAGGATATGCTACTGATTTGGCTGCTTTTTGCAAATATTCAGCTGGAATTTGGTCAACTGAAGGAGTACATGGCTTAAGTTTTTTGGATAAGCTTAAAGATGAATTTATTAGAGATGGGTTTCAGGTAGAAAGTAGGGAGGGGATTAGGAGAGAAGGTAAGAAGGCTAGAGTTATCAGGGGATAGATGGCAGGCTAGAGATTGAATGGCCTCTGTAAAGAATCTGTTGAAGGTATTAGCAGTTTGGATGGGAGTATTATGATTAGCATCATGTAGGGTTGGTGTACTAGAATGACCTGGGTGTAGGAGTCTATTGATACTCACCCAGAACCTTTGTGGATTATTTTGATTTGTTTGTTGTAGTTTGCTATAAAAGTTATTTTTATCTGAGAGAATAGCCTTTTTTGTTACATTTCTCAAGTGTCTAAATGTTTGCTGGTCGGTAATATTTTTGGTAGCACACCACCTAGACCAAGCTTTGATTCTGACTAAGATTTTCTGTCTGGTTTCTTTTGTGAGCCAGAGGGCTGGTTTTGACTTGATTCTAATAGAGCATTTTGGAGCATGCTGGTCAAGGATAGTCAAGAATTTTTCATTGAAGTATTTGACTGCCTCTTCAAGTGAGAGTGTTTTTCATAAATAAAGACATAGATGACCTCCAAACCCTGGATCCTATCCAATTTGGCCTTGTGAAGGGCAGATCATGCTTGTTAAATCTGGTGGATTTCTTTGAAAGTGTGACCAAGGCCATTGATGAGGGCAAATGGATTTCTTTGAAAGTGTGAACAAGGCCATTGATGAGGGCAAATCTGTGCACACAGCATATCTCAACTTGGCAAAGGCTTTTGACACAATCTCACATTCAGGCATTACTGATAAACTTAGCAAACTGAATGTAAACCCCTTCATTGTAAGATGGGTTGCCAACTGTCTCACATACCGGACACACACTATCAAAGTGGGTGACTCCACATCAACCAGCAGACCTGTTACCAGCGGGGTGCCACAGAGGTCAGTGCTGGGCCCCCTACTGTTTGGTATATACTTCTCAGAAGTTCAGGTCAAAACTAAAGGGTTGTAGCTGACCAAGTTTGCAGGCGACTGTAAACTAGGTGCAATCATTGAATCCCCAAATGATGTCAGTATACTCAAGGAGGGTCTCACACAGACCAACGACTGCTGTATTAGTCATTGTCTCAAACTGAATGCAAAGAAATGCATCATCATTCACTTTGGCACAAACAATGTCCATTCACACTGTCAAATCAATAACAATACCCTAAGTACCCGTGAAGTGTTAAGGGACCTGGGATCACAGGTTGACTGTGACTTTAACTTTGACCACCATGTGTCTACCATTGTAAGGAAAGTTTTCCACGTAGCACTTGATTAGTAAAGGCATTGCCTTGAGAGCAAAATAAGTTATAATCCCTTCTACTTGGCACTTATTCAGCCCATAATTAAGTATAACACACCATTTGATATGTACCGTACTAAACACCTACAGAAAATAGAGAGACCTCAGAGGTTTCTAACAAAGAAGATCAAGGGCCTGCAGCACATGCCTTACATGGACCAATTAAAATCCCTGTCACTATATTCAGTATCATATAGACTTCTTAGGGGAGACTTATGCCTGGCCTACAGTGCAACCCAAGACCCAAACCTAATGAACTTACTGAATATCCGTAAAACAAATGGGTCTAAGGCCACCAATTCCAAGGACTCAAATATGGCCTGTGACTTAAATAGGACATGCAGGAGGGACAGATTTATCTCCCAGTGACTGTCACATTTTTGGAACAGGCTACCAATTCATGTGAAACAGAGCACCTCTATGACACTGTTCAAGAGGAACCTGGATGAGTAGATGGGGCACCATAAATTCTTACTGGGAATAACGCCCACAACCCCCCTGGATATGGGCAGTCATCACTAAATGCAATAATCTGCATTACGTAAAATGACTAAATATTCTAGAAGAACAATTGGTAATATTTCATGCAAGAGGGAGTGGCAGTGCTGGGACTCTGAATGCAAGTTGTCAAACAAAGAGCAAGCAAAATGAGTATCTTAGGTCTCACTACTTGTACAGTGGGGTTTAAGTGGCATGTTGGACCTACTGTAGACAGCATGTGCTGTGATGGTTTGTTGGGAGTATGCACATTATGCACTAATTCACTTCACAGCAAACACCAACTGCCATTCATGGTGCTGGTCTTCACCAAGACCCAGGCCACAAGGATCACCTGCCACATTACAGCCTGTTATCATTATCCCTTCCCTCAAACAGAGGTGAGCATGCAAGGACTCCTCATTCCTTTCTTCTAACAGCTCCAAATGGTGCCTGGACTGTATAAATGAACTCAGGATTAGGTCATTGTTAGCGGATCACCCCTTTGCACAACCATAGCTGGCTTCCTTTAAAAGACTTGCAGACGTTGGCACATACTATTGGATTCGACACTGTTTGCAAATATTGGCACTGTGTGCTATCAGTCCCTGGTAAGGCAAGACATTTTGCAGAGAATAAGATTCTGAAACATCACATGATATTGATGTTTTATATGGTACTGGAGAGCTAAATATGGTCAGCTTGTTATACAAGTCTGTAGTATTCTGAGACATTCACATATATTCACATATATGGGATTATTAACTCTATATAAGGACACAGTGACTGATACCACGGTGTCCATTTATCTATTACGTCACATGCATTGGGCTGTGTCATATTTTAGTGTTGTGTTGTATAGGTACATGACTATAGTACTGCAATCACTTGTTGCTGAGGAATACTTTTGCTACATTTGTGAGACTTCCTTTGGAAAGTGTTTTAGGTGGATGGCAATACTGCCACAGTAATGTTTGCTGTGGGCACCTTTTGTATGTACTGATCCATATTTTTCCACTTATGTATGTTATCTATAGGTATATTATGTTTTCAGCATAGAAAGCTGTTTGCTGTCTATAATTGTCCATGACAGTATACCATTTAGCAGAATCATATGCTGGTAGCGGCATATGTATGTGGCTATGCAGAAAAGTGAATGACTATGATGTTCAGACAGGGTATTTTTTTTTTCTTTCTCTCTCTCTCTCTGTATATATATATATATATATATATATATATATATATATATCTATATATCTATCTATATCTATATATCTATCTATCTATATATATATATATATATATATATATATATATATAGATATATACATACATATACACCCCCCAGTAACTTAAATATACCAACTCTGAAATCACACTACAGTGCAGAAGAATGAAATTTTCCTATTCTGCACTGTACGGGGATAGCGGTTCCCCATGGTTGGCTTTTTGAAAGTCGATCATATGGTCTTAGCCATATGAAAGTCGACTTTCTGAAAAGTCGACCATGTGAAGGGGACCCATATATATATATATATATATATATATATATATATATATATATATATATATATATATATATATATATATGGATCCCCTTCACTTCACCGACACGCACAACGCCGACACACAAATCACCGACACCAAAAGACCGACAACACAGATGACCGACAAGGTGAGAACCCGACGGACTCGGTAAGTGTGCGATAGAGTGAGGGATTTAGTGTTAGGGAGCGAACAGGTAAGTGTGCGATAGTGAGGGACTGTAGTTTTAGGGGCGGGTTAAGTGAGTTAGGGTTAGGGTGCGGGTAGGGTAAGTGTGCGATAGTGACGGACTATATGTTTAAGGGTGGGTTAAGTGAGTTAGGGTTAGGGTGCAGGTAGGGTGTGTGTGCGATAGTGACGGACTGTAGGTTTAGGGGTGGGTTAAGTGAGTTAGGGTTAGGGTGCGGGTAGGGTAAGTGTGCGGTTGTGTCGGACCTTAGGGTTAGGGTTAAGATTAGTGCATGTATTGTTGTGTGTATTGTTGGTATTGTGTGTTGTCGGTCTTTTGGTGTCGGTTATTTGGGTGTCGGCGTTGTGGCGTGTCGGTGAAGTGTAGGGGATCCATATATATATATATATATATATATATATATATATATATATATATATTTGTATGTGGATGCAGAACCTTGATTCATAGTTGCTTTTTCATTGAGAGTGAAAAAGTCGGTATGATTGATCAGGCTTTTTCATCATGAGATCGCAGTACAGTGGGGAGTGGGTCATATGCCCTTTCCCCACTGTAGTGTGATCTTACAGTTGGTATATATAACTAGCAGGTGGGTGCAGGGAAATGTGTATTTTTTTCAGTCCTTTGCTCATTGATTTTTTACATCTTCAGTGTGTAGTAGTTGATCATTGTAGGTTCCACTGCTTTCTGTTTTGATGGAAGGTTATGCTTCCATATATGAGTACAGGACCTTGCATCAAAGTGTCTGCAAATCTGAGCACAGTGCACCCTGAAACCTCTTTGTATTTATGGTATTGACTATATTCCACCAAAAATATAACCTAATGAATATTGTATGGAAAAGGTACTGGATGAGAATAGCATTTTGAGCATTTTTTCAACTTGGTTTAAATGAGAATGTATAATTTTCAGCTTTATGTTTATTATGTTTTTGGGTGGGGTAAAATTGACCAACTTAATGTTCCAGGAATGTTCAGCATGTGCTGTCTTTTATATTATATAGCACATTACAGTGCATTCAGATGCCTCTGGTTTTCAGGGGTTATTTTTTACATTTCACTTAAAGTGGAATTTACTGGATAAAGCACAGAATAAACATTTACATAACAAAGAAATATTTAGACAATTTTTACTGATACTAATTTGAGCTTTGATGTGCATGTTAATGCAGAATTTTTGGCTGTGTATCTACTTTTTCTAGCATATACATATCATAGGATCATAGAAGATTACTAGGCAAAGACTCTGGGGCCCTTACAAGCCTAGCCAAGAGTTTATCCCTAGAAAAGAAACCACAATCAGCACCTGTCACCCCATTCAATGAGGGACACATGTGGAACCCCTGGGACAAATTTGTGGTTGCCCATCCACTCATCAAGGTTGCGCTTGAAGAGGGTCAGCAATGCACTTTGCTTGACATGTATGGGGAGTCTATTCCAGAAACGGGGCAGCCTCTTGGAGACAAACCTGTCTCTCCAGCAGGTTTTGTTAATGTCACATATTAGATTTAAGCCTTTCGCTTGGGTACTACACGAGGAGTTATACTTATGGATATGAAGCATCTCTAGTAGAGCAGGGACTGAGATTGCCTTGTAGGTTAGACACAGGTCACCTCTGAGCAATCTGTATGATACAGAATAGAGTGATAGTGATTTGAGCCTGTCCACATAGAACAAGTGTTGGAGGCCATGGATTCTCTTTGTGAGATATTTCTGTGGCCTTTCCAGTTGGTCCAGGTGTTTGGAGAGGTACAAACCAAATGGGGCATTGTACTCAATTATCAGCCTAATGAGGGAGGAGTACAGAGAGGTAACCTCCTTTTTTCTGGATGCAATCCCTTTACTTATGAGATGAACCAAGTAAAAGGCTTTTCTGACCACTGCCACTACATGATGGTCAAATGTGAGATTTTTGTCAACTTGTGTACCCAGGTCTCTCACCACAGGTTTTGTGCTTAGGTGGTTGCCGCTGATATGGTAATTAGTAGGGGTCATGTTTTTGCCGAATGGTATGATAATACATTTTTTGCATTTAACTTAAGGCTATGACTTTGGCACTAGTCATTTGTTGCTGTGAGACCTTCTTTAAGTATGTTAACATTATTTGAGGAGTCAATACAGCACCCAACTTACAGTCGTCCGCAAACTTGGTGAGCCACAGGCCTTTTGTCTTTGCCTGGTCCTCTGAGAAGTAGATGCCAAACAATAGGGGTCCCAGGACTGATCCCCGGGGGACATCACTAGTGATAGGTCTGCTATCGGAGGTAGTGGTACCTATTTTGACCTTGTGGGTCATATCGCTGAGCCAGTTAACCACCCACCTGATGAGATATAGATTTAGACCAAGTTATGTTAACTTTTCGATGATGCCCAAGTGGGGGATTGTGTCAAAGGCTTTGGCGAAGTCAAGGTAAGCTGTGTGTATTGACTTTCCCTCATCCAGTACCTTGATGACAGTCTCAGAAAAGTCAACCAGGTTCAACAGGCAATATCTGCCCTTGATGAATCTGAACTGGGTGGTGTCAAATGCTTGGAGATTGCCTATGTCCTTGTTTAGGAGGTCCTTAATAATAAGCTCCATGGCCTTACAGATCAGACTTGTCAAGCTAATGGGGAATAGTTACCAGGGTCAGTAGTGGCACCACCTCTGTGCAAAGGGATGACAATGGCAGTTTTCCACTCTGTTGGAATGAAGCCTATACTTAGGCTATGGTTGAATAGGGTGCTCAATGGCGAGGCTAGTTCTTGATGGAGATGTTGCAGAATACAGCCTGGGATACTATCAGGTCCCATGGAAGCTGTGTTCTTTGCCATGGATAGGGCCTTTAACACTTGATCTATGGAGATGTGAGGTGTGGGACAAGTATTAGGATGTCGAATGGGACTTTGGGGGGGGTGAAGTTTGCACTGAATCTATCTGCTAGCAGGTTGGCTAAGTCAACAGGATCAGTGTAAGTTGCACTGTTAAGAACTAATTTGGAACAAACCTGGGCTTTGCGATGGAGGTTTCTGACGTAACTGAAAAAGGCTTTGTGGTTAGCCTTTGTTTTGGAGGCTAGTTTAGATTCATAATTGGCTTTGGAGGCTTTCACTAGTGACCTAACTTGCTTGTTGATGCTAAGGAGGGAGTTTTTCCAATTGGGAATTTGTGTCTTTTTATCCTTGGACAACATGGTCTTCCTTTTGTTGTAAAGCCTGTTGATAGAGGATGTCCACCACATAGATTTGTGTTTCCTTGATGAGCAGGTTTTAGTTCTGTTGGGTATGGCTGAGTCCATGCAGTTGTACAGTTGCTTGTATACTGCACTGGCATACTGTTCAGCATATTTGTCCGCATCATCTGAGGGGGGCAGTGGTGTGAAGCTACCGATACCCTCACTTAGAAGGTTGTAGTCAGTTTTTGAGAAAATTTTTAGCCTGGTTACAGCTGGGGGGAGGGGGGGGGGTTGGACGATAATAGACACTTCAAATGAGACAGACTGATGGTCTGATCTCATCAGCAAAGAACTTACTATGGGTGTGGTGCAACAGTCACCCATGTTGGTGAGAACCAAGTCTAGAATGCTATCTCCCCTTGCGGGAGATGAGACAAGCTGGTCTAGTGCATTATAATTGATGAAATCAAGGGATCATTGGGTGAGTGCATTAGAGCAGGAATAGTTCACCCAGTTTATGGTGGTGTAGTTGAAGTCACCCAAGGTTCAGGGTGTTAGGGGGTACTTTGATGGACTCAAGTAGGTCCAGGTAGGAGGAGTGGGTGTCCTGAGTCATGGAGGGGGTCTGTAGCTGGGTATAACTTGGATGGGTGTCTTTCCAATTGTCAATTGCACCTGGAGAAGTTCTAGTGCATCATGCTGGCAAACCAGTCTGGAGGTGTGCTTCTCTAATGAAAACAGAAACTCCACCTCCCTTAGTCTTCCCAACCTCATTTTGGGGTCAGAATGTGTGGAATGAGGTATAGCCTGGTAAGGCAGGGGTGGTCTCTGCAGTTCTGAACCAAGTTTCCATGACCGCACAGATGTCAGCATCTTCCAGTGCAAGGTGAGCCTCCAGTGAGTCCATTTTCAGGTTAAGGCTCCTAGGGTTAAGCAGCATGACCTTCAATTTACTTTTTGACAAATCTTTTATGTTGGAAGATTTGTCTGTGGGACAGTGCCTAAAAAAGGCACAATGGGGGAGGCAAGAACCTTGGCCAGAATCCTGAATCCCAGGGGTGACAAGTAGAGGTCATATTTATTTATATTCTTGTGATTATATTTACACTTTAGAAGTTTCAGGAAGTTTCGCTATTTGTTTTTATTGGTGCCATTGTATCATGTGATGATAGTGGGAAATTTATATGTTCCTTCTTAGTGACAACTTATTTTACCCATAAGGAAGCTTTAGCAAAACCAGTCTAAGTGTGTTTGGAGCTGCTTTTTAATAAACTTTGATACTGCATTTTTGATCCTTGGCTGCTGGACTTTTTTTCTGGATTTGTACAGCCTGTGGTGCCTGCTGCTGTACTGGGTTGCTATATATATATATATATATATATATATATATATATATATATATATATATATATATATATATATATTTATACACACACACACACACACACACACACACACACACACACACACACACACACACACACACACACACACATACACACACACACACACGTGTGCATGCGTATTTATTGTATTTCATGCTGTTAAAACATGTAGTGCAGAATATGTCTCTGACTATCAAACAGCCTCGTCCTGAAAATTTTATAAAAATAATTTTACAGAGTTATGGACATTTTGTAGCATCAAATTAAGGTCAGAATGACTATTAGGAACTGGAAAACTATAACATTTCCAAAACATTCAGTTTTATATAAAGGTGTACTTATTGGCTCTGATCAGGATATGAAATATAAAAGCTACCAGAAATATAAATATACATCAATGGTATAATATCAGACTTAACAATAGTATATATTATAGTATAAATGCTCAGCTGGAGTGCCTTCTGTATGGAGTCTGCATGTCCTCCCCGCGGTCGAGTGGCCTCCGAAAGACATGCGTGAATGGGCATGCCTTCGCTGAAGGTTGGGCATTGGGGTGGCAACTTGGCACCATAAAAATCGACTGCCAATCATTAGCGGACCGGAGTTCCACTGTGGCGACCCCTAACCGGGAAAAGCCGAAAAGACAAACATAGTATAAATGTAAAATGTTGTGAGACATGAAAAATGAACTAAAAAGTAATGCTTTCCTCATTAAATCTTAAAATGCTGCTGTTGTGTTACATCAATATATTTGAATGTAAGGCTGTTTTTTATCCCTCCTCAGGACCTTGCCTAGAGGGTCTGTGCTTCTGTCCTATTGGCTTATTCATTCCTCCAGGAGTGGAGAGAGACAGGCATCCTTGAACTGGGTGAGAACCTTCCAGGTCTTTATTTTCTGTTTGATGGCCTGAACAGCCAATTTGTTCCACTGGAGGTGAGAGTCAGATGTTAAGGAGTGAACCAGTCTCTAGTGCATTAAAAACATTCTGTTTTCTTTTTGTCATTTTTATCTACAGTTGAAGTGCTGTTTGTTACACATGCAATAAGCTCCTTCTTTTGACTTCGCTGTTTTACTAACGTCATTTTCCTACTGGTTTCATTTAGCGCAACACTGAAAAAATTTGGAGAGGTGAGGAAGATGATTTCACTGAAATAATTTGTAAGCACTTATCTTGACTCCATAAGCTACACTGCATGCCGCTGAACTGCTGGTTTCATATTTTGTAAGACTTGTCATTTCAAAGTGTCTTCTGAAAATAAGAAAGTAGTTCAGAAGCAGTAATTCTGAGGCTTAACAGTAGTCAAGGTTTATTTTTAAGTGGCTCTGGCTGTTTTAAGTGTTCTTCTACTTCTGATGTGAAGCACATTCTGTTTTAATGTATCAGAAATGTGCAGTGTAAAGTAACAGTGATGGAGAAAAAGTCACAAAAGAACCATTCACATCTCAGAGTAACTGCAAGGATTCTGCTTAGGTCTTTAAAACAGGCAGCTAGAAATCCAGCAATTCATAGAATAATGCTAATTGTTAGATTTATTTCGTTGGCTCAGCTTTTATTCGTGAAGCTTTCACGTTTCCACTGAAATAATGAAAGTATTTGAAATGATCTCTGCAAATGAGACACTCATCCCATGCAAAGTAATGCAAAATCAACAATAATAATGGTAAGCATTTGTTTTCGGCAGTTGTGAAAGTCATATAGAGGACAATAGTTTGGAAAGTTATTGTATTCAAAATCCACAGTACTTAACAATCTATATTACAGGCATCAAACCTCATTTCACAACACTAAGAAGGAATGCTAACCTTTTAAAGAGACTGATCACATTTTACAAACACTTGGGCAGTTAATAAAAACTGTGAGATGACTTGAAGCCTTACCTCACCTAATGTCAACTTAGTTTCATATATATATATCTATATCTATATCTATATATATATATATATATATATATATATATATATATATATATATATATATATATATATATATATATATATATATATAGAGAGAGAGAGAGAGAGTTTTGCATGACTATATTTCTCTTTGTCAGGCTGGTGGCTACATTTTATAATCTTTTTACATTATATGCAGACTATACACTGCTTGAGTGATTTTTTAACTTGTAAGACTGTGCACTGATGATGTATGTCCTTTCACATTACTGTCAAAGTCATTTCTTGCAATATTAATTGTTTCCATCTATTATGTGTCAGGATTACTTTTGTTTGGGAATATGAACTATATTTTATTAACCAGCTACTTACCTGCACAAAGTGATAGAAGCCAAAACATTACCTGAACCTTCCTGAACCTAAAAAACACTGCTTGGTTAATTAATGCCTTAGGGTAGGTGTGTTTGTTGGGGAGGGGGGTGTACCAGTGTTTAGGCATATTGTGGTCGATTGTGTTACAGAGATAAGATCTCCCTAGTGAAAACAAAGTTTTTTTAAGCAATGTTATACAGAGTCTCAGCAATGAAAGTGAAATACAAATACTCCATTTGCTGATGTTTTTAAGTATCCTGTGGGATTCCTTAAGAAAGGCATATGGAAGGGGCCAGCCTTACTCCATCATAGCTTCCAACAGGCCTAGTCTAATGGTGCAGATCTGCATAGACACAAGCATAAGTACATAGGAAGAAGTGAACTCGTGACAATGGATGAGATGTTCAGTTGTAGTGGTAGACACTGTCATACATTCTGCTGACATTTATAGGTTCATAGGTTCATAGGTTCATACTAGGCTATCTGCCCGAGGGCATTTATAAGCCTAGCCCATAGTTTTGTGGCTTACGCAACCCCTTTAGTTTGGAGAAACTATGCCCATTATTTTATGTATGACAACTGGTACTCACCACTGCCCTGTAAGCAGTGCTACTCCAATCACATCACCAAGATTATACGTACATGATCAGCTATGTTTCTGGGTGACTTGATTATGCTTTGAGTGACCAAATAATTCCATACAGTGGTTGTTGGAGAGAGCCCCGTCTGCTGTAGAAGGGCAGCACTATGACAAATGTAGGGACAGGATCACACTAAAATAATTGGCTCCTGCTACATGAACTGGAATATGGTACCTCGGCTGTGTTTGATGCCTCAGCTTTGCATTTAGGATGTCTGCATGAATCCTACTGGACGCTACATGACTAGATGTTTTACTTCATTATATCTACAGAGGAAAGTAAATAGCTTCTTTTAGACTGCAAGCCATTTCAAATGTTCTTTGATTTGCTTTTATGATCACATAGCAGACAATTAGTTACATATTTGTTAGAATTACTACAACATACACAAACTACTTTTGTTTCTTACACTTTACATAACTAACCTTTTCTCAGATTCTACATATGCCTTTTGTTTATTAGTCTCCAAAGTAATGTATATGTAATCTTTAACTATAAAATAAATGAATGGCATGTTTTAGGAAGACAGGAAGACATCTTTCTGTAGTTGAGACAAAAATATTAATGGAAAACTTAAGTACATCACTGTATAATATGCATGTATATGGTTAAATATGTGTGTGTGTGTGTGTCTCTCTCTCTCTAGATATATATATATATATATATATATATATATATATATATATATATATATATATATAGGTATATGTAGATAAGTATATAACATAAATTATGTAAATATGAATATATACATATGTATGTGTGTATGTATATATAGCAACACACACACACACACACACACACACACACACACACACACACACACACACACACACACACACACACACACACACAGCAAATGTCAAAACAACGGAAAAATATAATCAAGGCAACACTGCTTTGAAATAAAAATGACATTTTGTCAAGCTGACATTCAAGTTTTAAGTTTTCCTGCAATTATCAAAGTATATTTCCTCAGTTGCTACTTTTTGTCAGTGAGGTGATTAGTAAAACACAGAGTTCTGTGTCTTGCCCTGACAGCACACTCTTATAAATACTTCTGTAATGTATACAAAATCTCTCTAATCTACATATAATTATAACCTGCACTCAAGACTAATAAAGAAGAAACAAAGCTCCATGAATTCTGTCATGTGCTACCTGCTGTACTCAAAATATAGTTAGATTAGAGCGTCTTCTGTGTGGAGACGTGCGTGAATGGGCATACCTTCATTGAAGGTTGTGCGTCAGGGACGGCAACTCGGCATATAAAAATCTACTGCCAATCATTAGTGGTCCGGAGTTCCGCTGTGGTGACCCCTAACCAGGAAAAGCCGAAAGGCACAACAACAACAACCAAAGTAACACACAGGTGTTATAGTTCTGAAATAAACATGCAGCTCCACAGTATTTTGCGAGTGAAGAAAACAAAAGCAGGCGCAGAATCAAGGAATGTGCTTTAACATTTAAGTTCCGTCCATTGCATAGTTCTCACTACATGGGACATAACTTAAATATGATTACATTCTAGTCTGACATTTAAGAAATGCCACTTTCCTGAAAGCTGATGATTTGAAAGGATGAAAAAAAATGCCTGGAAGTCAGAAAGGAGAAAAAATCCATTTGCAATGTTTTTGCAGGGGAGCAAGCCATCCTGCACTCCCCCTGAAGAGGAAGGCAAGCCCTCTCCCCTCCCAAACATTTATAAATACCAACCCCATGGTCACATCAACTTGAAGAAAAGAGAAATCTCCCAAAACAATTGAATTGCTGCCAGCACACACTTAGAAACCGCACCAGCTATGATTTACTATGGAAAACAGTGTTGGGCATTAGGCCGTTCATCTTTTTTTCTTAGTGCTACTGACGCTTGAGCAATTTCACCTCAAGCATGTATAGGGGAGTGCAGCTGTTACTTTTTCACTAAACTATATTTATTTATACAAGTCAAGGCAGTATTTATGGAAGTGTTTTAAAAGTAGTCAGACAATGTCAAATTACAACAGTATCTGAGTCAGCGCAAATAAATTACTGAAATCAAGGAAAATTTAACAATTCATAACTATATACAAACTGGTTTATCAATAACAGAGTGAATAGTACAGGTGCATTTTCAAATTCAAAATAAATGAAACAAGTATGAAAACAATAAACTTTTGAAAATAAAGCTAGTTAATAAATAACTGTTACTATTGAATTGATAAAGCAACAGTTGATGTGCCAAACAAGAAGAGTATAAAATCACTAGACCCATTGATATATTCATGCATTAATTAAAATCCAGAAGCAATCAAATAAAGAAAAGCTCATCTCTCTAAAGTTAACTATTCTAAAAGTGACAAAACTAAATATCACTGTACATTATATGATTTATATTTGTGTATTAGGCAGCTCTTTCTATGTTGATAGTTGATAATATGTTTTTTTCATGCTATCCTTTTAGGAAAGCAGTTCATTGTGTTGTATCATGAATTACTTACTTACATAACCCATTTTATACAATTTGTAACAATTATTGCATATTAATAAAGATATTAATAACATAATTTCATAAGTTAGCCATGTTGCTTTCTAAGATATAATAGCATGTGATGAAAAATACATGTTTAACCACGTGAACAATCAAGATTCAAATTTAGTAGGATAAAAATAATATACTAGACAGACATGGATAGATACAGAAATAATGTACTATAATACAACTAGTCTTCAGGGATTATGGACTTGTCTCTGGTGTGGTGAGTGTTGAAATGAGGCCTACAATACTGGCCCAGTGGTTTATCGCTGTCTCTCTCTCTCTCTCTTACACACATACACACACACACACACACACACACACACACACACACACACACACACACACACACACTCTCTAAATTGAACTGCATTACTATTTGCTAATGGTCAGACAAAGCAGTCTACCTCATTCAAGTGCAGCCATTTTATCACCTGGCCCCCCACCAGGTGATAGTCATGCAACAGGCTAAAACTGCCTGAAAAGACTTCCTTCTGCCCACCATACATGGGTAAGCTTATTCTAGCAGACCAGCTTCTCCAGCATATAAGACACATCATTTGAACTTCAGTCAGTGGGTCTGCATTCAGGTCTCCATTCCTCTGTACTATATATATATATACATATATATATATATTTATATATATATATATATATATATATATATATATATATATATATATATACACAGCATATAAATTATATATTACATTCCCTTATCTGTACTTTGGTTGACAGTGCAGATGGTTAACAGTTGCGTGACAATCCCTGTGACTAGAGAGTATGCTGTTTCTCTAGGGATTGTACGACCTTGGAGTTAGTGTATATAATTATTACAGGGTGGGCCTTGCCTGCTTGAAAAAAACACCATTTTATTAACTCTGCATGTTCAGAGGAGTAGCCTCGGTGCATGCCTAGAACCTTGTTGACCTGTGCATTTTGAGGTTAGAGTGTCGACAGTAGCCATGTCAGCATAACATTGATTTGACAAATGCAACCAGAATCATATACATAGGTTCATAGGTTCATACTAGGCTATCTGCCCTAGGGCATTTATAAGCCTAGCCAGAGTGTGTTTGGCTTTCGCCACCCATTTTAAATGAATTTTGCTATGCCCTTTTTTGAGGTTAGTATACTGTGCCTCTGTCTAACAGTGACACAGAAGTGATACCCGGGGTAAACCTACTATCTCCCATCCACTCATCAAGATTCCTCTTGAAGAGAGTCAATGAGGGACTCTGCCTAACTTGGACTGGGATTTTATTCCAGAGTGAAGGGAGCCTCTGGGTTATGAATCTGTCCCTCCAGCATGTCCTATTTATTTCAGTGCTGAGGTTCAAGTCTCTTGAGCGCGTAGCTCGATGGGATTTGAATTTTCTTTTTTTTTCAAAACAGGTTTATTGTTTTAACATATAAGAGAAATATCATAACAATTTTATACAAGTAATTAAAATAGGTATTATTATAATATTCAACAAAACAACTAAAGTATTTACAAAGACATCCACTACAATCAGATCAATTAATTAAACTAAAATACCATGCTATTGAAATTAAATTTTTTTAACAAATTTTGTAAATTATCCCATACAATAAAATAAGATGTTTTTCTATTTGTTCTAGTCCTAATTGTGTTTATTTCCATATGGCACACTATATTCATAACATTTTTAAATTCATTGAACGAAGGAGGTGTATCTGAAATCCAATTTCTAGTTATTATTTTCCTAGCCACTGCTAGAATAGACCATAACAAGGGAAGCTTAACCTTTTTAACACTTTGAGGTACAGGTGTGTTGAATAATATAAGAGATTTAGAAATAATGAAATTATCTGTAAAAGAGCCTGCAAAAATTCATTAATTGACTTCCAGTATTCTTTCAATTTTATACAGTCATAAAACATATGAGCCCAGTCAGCATTAATTTCTACATTACATCTCTTACATAGATTATCTTTATTATTTATTTTATTCATCATCAAAGGCGTATAAAAAGATCTATGTAAAATTTTCCATGTATAAAGTCTCCAGACAATGGAAGACGTAGTTCTATAAGCAGATTCCAATATATATTGTTTATCTTGTTGATTTGGTGGGTCCCCATTAATAGAAGTGAAATAATTCCAGTATGAATCTACACTGTAAAAAGTTTCTTGTCTGATAACTTTATGTATGTATGAAAGTTTACCTTTATCAGAAACTTTATGTTGTAAATTTAATATCAAGTAATCAATCAGTGTTGGAATAGATTCTTTAACAGTTATAGACATTAAATCTATTTTATTAATGAGATGTTGTCTAAAGGTCTGAACCTCTAACCAGCAAGTTTCTCTTAGATCAAATTCTTGTTTTAAGAAATCTAGATTTTTAACTTTATTATCAGATATCAACTGATACCAGTACTTTAGATCATTATCTATAGCTAAATGAGTTCCTTCAGAAGTAGATGACAAAAGCATACCCTGAGTATACATTATAGGAAATACAATAAAATTCCATTCCCTATACTTAGGGTGCATGAATATAAAGTTACGATAACTAATAATAATATTTAATGGGTAACAAACCATATGTTTAGGTGTAATAGGTGAAGTACAAAATTCCTTTAGTAACCATAACATGGAGTTATTTACAATCATATTTTTATGTGTTAAGGAGATTTTCATGAAGTGTATACTAATTAGCTCCCAATAATCTTTCCATTTTGTGACATATGACTGATCTATTAATAAAGTAATAACTTTTACAATAGAAGAGATAGTATATAAATTAAAGTCTGGAAAAGAAATACCCCTTGAGACCAGCTATTAGTATGTTTCTTTAATGCAATCCTAGGTCTATTAGGTGCCCATAAGAAATTTAACATTAGTGTGTTCAGTTTCTTGATAATTATTTTGTAGGTGGAAGTATTATTGATTGTATTAAGTATAAAATCTTGGGGAATATTATCATTTTAATAATTGTAAGTCTCTCCTCCATAGTAAAAACATATTATTCCAGGTATTAAAAAGATTTTGTATATTAAGAAAACAGGTATTATAATTATTATATATAATAGATTTAATATCTTTAGATAGTATTATACCTAAATAAGTTATCTGACCTGAATTGGGTACATATTTAGTAAAATCACTAATGAGAATATTTTTCGTGTATATATAGGTAGTATTTTAGTTTTTCTTCATTGAATATTAAACCAGAAATACTTTTAAAATTCATCATGTTGTCAAATAGAGACTGTATAGAAGAATTAGATCCTGCTGATGTAATTAGAACATCATCTGCAAAAAGTTGAATTTTGGATGTTGTATTTTCATCTATTTCAAAACCCTCTATGTCAGTACTGTTTCTGATCAAATTAGCCCAAGGCTCCATTACTAAAGTGAATAATAGTGGAGAAAGTGGACATCCTTGTTTTGTACCTTTAAGAATGGGTATTTTTTGTGAAACATATGTTCCTACCTTAATATAAGCCAACGTTCCTTTGTATAAATGTTCAATTAGATTTACAAATACATCCAAGAAGTTTGTGCACTTCATTAAGGTAAACAGATAGTCCCAACTTACTGAATCAAATGCTGAACTTATATCAAGACTAATAAGTGTTAAATCTTTCTTTTTCCTATTTGCAAAATCTATTAATGTTAAAGTTCTTGTATTATCAAAAGTATTTCTATTTACAATGAAGCCTGTCTGATCTATATCTATAATGCTGGGAATGATTGTCTTCAATCTATCAGCAAAGATATTCATAAACATTTTATAATCAACATTAAGTAATGAGATGGGCCGATATGAAGAACATCTAGTTGGATCTTTATTAGGTTTTAAAATTGGCAAAATAAATGTATATTGCCAAGATGGGGAGGGGGTTATTAACTCAGTTTGGGCCAAAATAAAAACCTTATGTATTAATGAATATGTATTTTTAGAAAGGATTTTATATATCTCTGGTATAATACCATCATTACCCGGTGCTTTGTTTGATTTAAGCTTATTTATTTGTGTAATAACTTCTGTATATGAAATACTCTTGTCCAATAGTTTAATCTGTTGTTTATTAAGCTGTTTATTCATATTTGTGGTTATAAACTCCTTTATTTTATCTTTAGGTTCCATGTTAATATTATTATGGTCAATTTTGTGAAAGTGATTTCTAAATTCATCTAGTATTTCTGGTATACTAGAAACATTCTTCTTTTCCCTTAGAGAAAAGATTTCTTTGATATGGTTTTGTTTATTCAACCTCTTTGGTTTATTTTTAAGTCTATGTAAGTATTTGGGGCTTATTGAATAAGACAAAAACTTGTATTTCTCTAAAGTTATTTTAACTTTATGAGTTAAAATTTCTTTGTATTTCTCATTTAGTTTGTTTATTTCTTCAATAACTTTCTTGTCCATAATATTTTCTTTATTATTATGTTTATAAGAGTCTAATTTACTTTGAATATCTAACAATTCCTTATCCCAAGATTTCCTTTTATTATTATACCATCTGATACTTTGTCCATATAGATATGATTTTAAGGCATCCCAAACATAAACAATGGAGACTTCAGGAGTGTTATTTATGTCTAAAAAATGTTTTACTTCTGAAAGTATATATTCTTTATAGTCTTTTAGTTGAGTTAAGTATGCTGGTATCCTTTTGATCTGAACATTATGAGTATTTTTATCATGAATTCAAAACAATTGAATTATGATCAGATATAGGACATGAAATGATTTTGGAATTAATTAAATCTGTTACCATCTGGTTAGAAATAAAGACCCTATCTATTTTTGAATAAGTTTTGTATCTGTTAGAAAAAAGGTGTATGGTAATGATTTTGAATCTATCTGATTATTAATATCATTCAAATGATAAGAATTAGCAAAATCCTTTAAATGTTTTGCATTAGATGTAATTCTTCTCTTTCCTATAGTGGTAGTATCACTTTCATGTAGTATACAATTAAAGTCACCAGCTAAAATAATATCTCCTATAGAGAATGATATGATCTTATCAAGATGATGTTTCACTGTATTAATACCAATTCCAGGTATCCAATATACATTAATTAAAGTGTAAGTCTTCCCATTAATTTGTATTGTAACCATACAAAACATTCCTTTGTCATCCTGATAAGACTTAATGGTTTTAGGAATGGGCATACTTTTATTCCATAAAATAGCCACTCCTCTTTTTTCTGAGTCTGCTCTGAACTAACCAATACTTTATTTTTGTTTGTGGCTAGTTTATCAATATCTTTTTCAAGAGATGGGTTTCTTGTAGGAAGACTAAGTTGGCCTTATGTAAATTAATGTATCTTATTAGGCTTGCCCTTTTACATGGATTATTCAATCCATTAATGTTTAAAGAAATTCCTTTTAAAGATGTCATTTGGTATTTTTAAAACTTAAGAATCTTATGATCAAAATAACAAATAACAAGATAAGTAATGTTACATCTCCTCCTTTAGGTGTACCTTTAAATATAGCTGTATTTATTGAATCTCTTATGGGATTTCGTATAGGATTCAATTTTGTTTGTAGTGACAATGAATGTACAAAATATATTGTGGATGTCAAAACTATATACAAATAACAATGAACAAGTGAAAATAATGTAAGGATTAAACCTTGCATCCAGCCTGGAGTTGTAAACTCCAACTTAGAGTAGTATTTACCACTCAAGTTAACCCCCTACCCTAAGCAGCAGTACGTCAGCTGCCACCTTATCAATTTAATACTAGTTATATTTAACTGAAGTTAACAGTTTTCAATTCAATTATCTAGCAAGACAAGACTACACATTTGGTAAAACAGCATCATATAAACTAAAATAAACCTTTTTTTTTTTTTAAAAAAACTGTTCATACTACTATATACATCCATGTAATATAAAACACTTGTATTCAAATAGCATTCAAATAATCTTGATGTTAGAAATCAAGAGGAGAGACAAATAGGTTCTAACATTCATTTAAATCAAAAACTTTGGCTAATATGATTCAGACATTACATATATTAGGATGCATCTAATTTCTGTCATGTAAATACAGTTAACAGCTTCCAAAAAAACCTTGAATTGCTTGTATATGAGCATTTACTCAAACTCATTATTGCCAATAGAATAAAATATTGTATTCATAGAAATTGTTATAAATCATACTTCATAGTTAAGCAGATTCTCAGAAACATTTATATACATATCTACATACACACACATACACACACACACACACACACACACACACACATATATATATATATATATATATATATATATATATATATATACATACATACATACACACATACACGCACATATACACATATACATATATATATATATATATATATATATATATATATATATATACACACATGCATGCATACACACACACACATACACACACACACATACACATGCACATCCACACACACAAACACACACACACACACACACACACACACACACACACACACACACACACACACACACACATATATATATATATGATCTCACTGAGTTGTATCTTTACTGAGCACCATCTTACATTGCTGTCCCTTCAATAAATCTGTCTGCTTTATACAAAATAATGCACAGCAAACACATTTTAGTAACCAGATTTTACAAACATGCTATACTACTGCTTTAAAATATATCAGATGACAATTTCTTCCAGTATAGAGTTATAAAATTATTTATGCTTGTCAATCAGATTAATTAAATGAGTTATAGTAATGTATATGTTTGGGACATAGGTTTTTAATACATATTATTAATCTGCTATTCCTGTATCTGTGATGTGTCAGTGTGATATCTAGGTCAAAGGTGAGACCAGCTGCTTTCAGCTTCTCTGTGAGAATTATGAGAGTTGAAGCTTTTGAAGTAGCTCATGGACACTGTGCATGAGACAGCCCACATCCCAGATTGTCTCTCTTAACATTTTGGCGGGAAACTTATTAAAAACTAGTGACAAACATTCATTTAGCAGTGTAAATGCATCTAAACATGACAAAACCTTCACAATGTATTCTACAGGTTATTACAGACTCTATGTAAGTGAAATCAAGCCCAAAATTATTAATAAGTAACAAAACTCAACATTTTTGTCCCAACTCAACTCCTATGTGAATCTTATTATTTACTGTGTCTATATGATCAAAAGTATTTCTATATATTAATAAAGAAAAGAAAAGAGAGTAGAAAGTAAAAGGGTGTAAGGCAGAAATAAAAAAATGTAAGAGAAAGCTATAAGAAGTATATACAATAGAATATTACTTACTGTTTATATTAATAGAGTTAAAAATAAAACATATTATTTACTATTATTTAGTTCTAATTATTATTAGTTAAAGCATGACAGATTATTTACAAACAAGCATAAGCAGTGTAATCAAGAAAGTATAATTAGGTAGTGTCATTCCTGTATCTGTGATGTGTCAGTGTGATATCTAGGTCAAAGGTGAGACTAGCTGCTTTCAGCTTCTCTGTGAGAATTCTGAGAGTTGAAGCTTTTGAAGTAGCTCATGGACACTGTGCATGAGACAGCCCACATACTAGATTGTCTCTCTTAACATTTTGGCGGGAAACTTATTAAAAACTAGTGACAAACATTCATTTAGCAGTGTAAATGCATCTAAACATGACAGAACCTTCACAATGCATTCTACAGGTTATTACAGACTCTATGTAAGTGAAATCAAGCCCAAAATTATTAATAAGTAACAAAACTCAACATTTTTGTCCCAACTCAACTCCTATGCAAATCTTATTATTTACTGTGTCTATATGATCAAAAGCATTTCTATATATTAATAAAGAAAAGAAAAGAGAGTAGAAAGTAAAAGGGTGTAAGGCAGAAATAAAAAAATGTAAGAGAAAGCTATAAGAAGTATATACAATAGAATGTTACTTACTGTTTATATTAATAGAGTTAAAAATAAAACATATTATTTACTATTATTTAGTTCTAATTATTATTAGTTAAAGCATGACAGATTATTTACAAACAAGCATAAGCAGTGTAATCAAGAAAGTATAATTAGGAATAGCATTTGAAGAACATATAAACTTTTAAAGGAAAAAAAAATGTATCAAATTACTGACCTTATTTTTTCTCTTCAGAAAGAGAAACAAGTTAAATCACAGCTTGCCATTAAATCTCCAGATATTTTGACTAGTTATGAAACAAAACATTTCTTTGCACACAGAGAATAACTTTGATTAAATCTCTTTCAAAATATTTGTTGCTTCTTGGAAATGCAGGAACTATATTTAAAAAGATTAATAATAAAATAAAATGATGAGAGAGAAAAAAAAACATAGTACAAATCATTTGTTTTTTAGTCTCTTCTTCTTCTCTGAAGTCTTCCACGAAGTTTCAGTTGCCAGTCTCTTTAACGAAGGACTAGCCCATTCCATTTCTTCTATTTTTCCAAAATCTTATTTTTTTTGATAAACAGTAAAGCAGAGTCTAAGTCATCGAAAATTTTAGGACCATCAGGAAGGAAGATTTTAAGCTTGGCAGGAAACAGAAGGTATGTTTTAAACTGTGCTTTTTTAAGCTCCATTATTAGTGGCAGAAAAACTTTTCTTTTAGCTAATACCATGGAAGAATAGTCATTGTCAAAATGCACAGTTGTTTCATTAATCTTAACAGGAGCTTTAGCCCAAGCAGATTTAAGAACCATCTCTTTATCAAAAGATGATAGAAATCTAACTATAACTGATCTAGGATAGTTTTTGTTTGAGTTAGTATTAGCTATAGATCTATGTGCTCTTTCGATACCAAAAGAGAATGCTTCTGGTAAATCTAAAGTTTTAGAGAGCCATGTTGTTAAAAAAGAAGTAATATTGTTACCTTCAATATTTTCTGGCAGTCCAAAAATCCTAATGTTATTGCGCCTAGATCTATTTTCCAGGTCATCCAGCTTTGTTTGTAAATGTGTATTTTGTTTCAGCAGAAACTCAATGTTGATTTCCTCTTCTTGTATTCTATTTTCCATGTCATTCACAGCTTCTTCTATGCCTGTCATCTGTATCTTCTGTTGTTGCAGGTCCATATGTATCAAGTCTATTTGTTTTGTAGTTTTTTCTATGAAAGTGTCTATTTTAGTATCTATTTTATCCATCTTAGCAGTAAGTTGCTGGACTATAATTATCAGAGACTGAAGTTCTTTCTTGATGCTGGAGTCTTGAGAATTTGTCTTACTGGAACTCATTTCAGACTGATAAACTGACAGGAAAATTTCCAAAGTAATTTCTGACAGGAATATTATTAAGATTTCCTTTCTTTTTTAGATATAGTTCAAGAACTATATAAAACAAACATATTTAGAAAGAAAATTACTTTAAAAATTATTTTTTTAAGTAATTAATTCCTGTCAATGTAATGAAATTGGTGGAGCTGAAGAAATCTGCTGCTATCCTGTGTTCATCCTTGGCCACACCCCGGGATTTGAATTTTCTGAGGTGCAGCATGTCCATTAATTCCGGGTTGGACATGGCTTTATATGTCAGGCACAGATCGAGCAGGAAGTATGCCACTGAGTAGAGCTGGAGTTTCTTTAACCGGGCAGCATATGGCATCTGTTTGAGCCCTTTGATCCTCAGGTGTCTGGTAAGGTACATCCCAAAAGGGGCATTGTACTCAATTATGGGCCTGATGAGGGATGAGTAAAGAGGCACGATGACCTCCCCTGATCTAGATGTGAATCCCTTCATGATTAGGTGGGCTATATAAAATGTTTTTCTAACCACTTTACACACACACACACACACATATATATATATATATATATATATATATATATATATATATATAAAAAATACACACACACACACACACACACACACACACACACACACACACACACACACACACACACACACAGAAATGCAGATATATATCAAGACAATGAATCCCAACATATAGAAAGAAAAAGCATCAAACATGTAACAGGTTCTACTGCCCTCACTGAACACCCTTAAACATAAGTAAAACACTAAAACCAATGTTTTTCAAGGGGTGCTTGATGCCTTTCCTAACCTAGGTTAACTAGAAAACAGCATAGGTTCATAGGTAAGTACTAAGCTATCTGCCCGAGGGCATCTATAAGCCTAGCCAGAATGTGTTGGCTTTCACCGCCCCCTTAGATTAGTTCCCTGTGTCTCTGTCCAGCAGAGCCATTAGTTCCCTGTGCCTCTGTCCAGCAGAGCCACTGCAGTGATCCCCGGGGTAAATTTTCTGTTTCTTATCCACTCGTCAAGGTTTCTCTTGAAGAGTGTTAGTGAGGGGCTCTGCTAAATGTAGCGTGGAATTACTGTATAAAGTAACTGGATGAGGCAGTTACATATGCAGTATAAAGTGCTGTTTCTGACAGGAATATTATTAAGATTTCCTTTCTTTTTTAGATATAGTTCAAGAACTATATAAAACAAACATATTTAGAAAGAAAATTACTTCAAAAATTATTTTTTTAAGTAATTAATTCCTGTCAATGTAATGAAATTGGTGGAGCTGAAGAAATCTGCTGCTATCCTGTGTTCATCCTTGGCCACGCCCCGGGATTTGAATTTTCTGAGGTGCAGCATGTCCATTAATTCCGGGTTGGACATGGCTTTATATGTCAGGCACAGATCGAGCAGGCAGTATGCCACTGAGTAGAGCTGGAGTTTCTTTAACCGGGCAGCATATGGCATCTGTTTGAGCCCTTTGATCCTCAGGTGTCTGGTAAGGTACATCCCAAAAGGGGCATTGTACTCAATTATGGGCCTGATGAGGGATGAGTAAAGAGGCACGATGACCTCCCCTGATCTAGATGTGAATCCCTTCATGATTAGGTGGGCTATATAAAATGTTTTTCTAACCACTTTACATACACACACATATATATATATATATATATATATATATATATATATATATATATATACACACACACACACACACACACACACACACACACACACACACACACACACACACACACACACACACAGAAATGCAGATATATATCAAGACAATGAATCCCAACATATAGAAAGAAAAAGCATCAAACGTGTAACAGGTTCTACTGCCCTCACTGAACACCCTTAAACATAAGTAAAACACTAAAACCAATGTTTTTCAAGGGGTGCTTGATGCCTTTCCTAACCTAGGTTAACTAGAAAACAGCATAGGTTCATAGGTAAGTACTAAGCTATCTGCCCGAGGGCATCTATAAGCCTAGCCAGAATGTGTTGGCTTTCACCGCCCCCTTAGATTAGTTCCCTGTGTCTCTGTCCAGCAGAGCCATTAGTTCCCTGTGCCTCTGTCCAGCAGAGCCACTGCAGTGATCCCCGGGGTAAATTTTCTGTTTCTTATCCACTCGTCAAGGTTTCTCTTGAAGAGTGTTAGTGAGGGGCTCTGCTAAATGTAGCGTGGAATTACTGTATAAAGTAACTGGATGAGGCAGTTACATATGCAGTATAAAGTGCTGTTTCAGATATGACAGACACATATCTGGAATTTCACCTGATATGAAACAAAAGAGCAATTTGTTGTGATTGACCAGATACTTGCTGTTATCTGTTAAAAACCGCCGTAGCAGCTATATAGAATTCCAAGTTTATAAAGCTTCTTTGATAAGTATATTCCAAAGCTGTAACACAGGAATTCGGTAACCTGGGTACCATGACCATTTAATGCCCTCATGCCAATCATTTAAAAAAAGTTTTAACAGCTTACAAGTAAGCTGTCAATTGAGTAGTTGGAATGATGAAACTTTTGGCAGCTTGTGAACTGTCTGGCACTTCTTTATTTTCTTAAAGACAATTTAACTTCCTTTATAAAAAAAGGACAGTTTGACACATAGTTTAAAACTGTCTAAGTGATCACAGGCATTTAGGACTCCATCCAGAGCATATATTTTGGCTTCTGAAGTTCATTCGCACACACATTTCACAACATCACAACTCCAGTCGTTTTTACTACCTTATAACAATAACAAACACCGATACCTTACTGTACATTTAGCCACCTTACTAAACTGTCAGCGTTCATGACTATTACAAGAGTGCTACTTTTTTCTTTACAGCTGTGTGCTTTCCAAAGATAATTTTCTTTCATTCTTTTTTTTTCTTGGGTATTTACCTTGCTGCTGTTGTCTTTCTTGTGACTTGGTGCGGTGTGGGATCTGGGAGGGAATGTAAGCAGGCAAGTTGAGAAATCAGACTGTGTTTGGGTTTCACAACAAATGTGGGAGAACAGATTATTGGAGAAATAATCAATCAATGGATGACAAACTCCAAAATGTAAAACATTTGAAGAACAACCTGTGAATGTGACTGCTCTGGCAGACAGCAGACATGATATAGTGTCTAGAGAAAATAAAAAAAAACTAATGAAAATGCATTGTCCTTAAAACAGAGCTGTTGAAGTTGCAAATTAAATTGCATACAGACTGTGATTAAAAGCATCCTCCTAATAAGTGTCCTGGATATAGAATGGCTTGCTAAATGCAAAGGAAAAATCACTATGTCAAAGTGTGCTTCTCAAATGACAGTCTTAGTGAAAAAGGCTGGTATATATGTACTAGACAGAGTGGCTAAGCCAGATGAAGAAGCTATGATGGTTACAGATGTAGTGAATGAGGACATAGAACAGGAAAGATGGAAGGGAGACAAAAATAACATTCTAACAGACAAGTAGATGGTTCCACTGTGTGTCAGTGAAGCTTACATTTGACATATGAATGCAGGATAATCCAGTCACAGCTGCAAAGAGAAGAATTTGAAAATAAAAGATGAAAATAATTAACCACTGAGACTGAAGGCTTTCTTTGGTTAAGTGGTTAACACCTGTACATGTTCTGATAGTAACTTTAACACAAACATTAAGCATAACTTTATTATATATAGCTATCCGCTAAGTCACGGGGGTGTCCAACCTTTTGGCTTGCTGGGGCCGCATTGAGAAAACAGAAATGGTCCTGGGGCCGCATATAAAATATATCATATAGTTAACTCTTTTGTTGCTCCAGAAGACCACAGTTGATCTCCTGGCTGTACTGTAGGTGCATTTGAACAATGAATAAATGTAATAAATGCCTAATATTTCCCTTAAAATTCTAATTCTCATTCTAATTCTCTAATCTAACAGTTAACTCTAACATCTTAGTTAATATATCTATCTATCTATCTATATATATATATATATATATATATATATATATTTTTTTTTTTTTTTTTTTTTACAAATAAACAGATATTCACTACAGCACTAGCATTTCTCACTGGGAAAACCATTCCAGCAGTCCAACTATGTAAAATGTCAACATCAGCAGTCCTACAATACTATAATCCACAAAAATAAGCCAACAAATTTGCAGTAAAGTAAAGAATTCACATTACTGACTTAATAAAACAATTCTGAATAAGCTACAAGAGAGTCTCACCCAAACAAATAATTGGTGCCAGAAACATGACCTCAAGTTAAATGCCAAAAAAAGCATCATCATCCCCTTTGAAGAGAGTGATGCCCCCACAAATTATCACATTAATAACAATGTTGCAAGCATGCAATAAGTTGTATGGTACTTGGGCTCCCAGGTTGATAGAAACCTGAATTTTGACCACCACGTTGTCTCCGTTGTAAGGAAAGATTTTTACATGACCCAATTCATTAGTAAGGGTAACTCATCCAGGGACAAAGAGGTCATAACATCCCTATATTCTTCCTTTACAAGAGCCATTATTGAGTGCAATGCCCCTTTTGACATATGCCTCAGCAAAACACCCTGCCAAAAGAAAGATTACAACAATTTCTGCCAAAAAAGGTGAAAGGACTAAGTTCACTTAGTTATCTAAATAGACTAAAAAGCTTCTTGCTTTCCTTTGTCTCTCACTGGCCCCTATAAATTTCAACATTGGCTTGCTTTCCAGGCTAAGAAAGATCCTGCCTTAAGAGACTTCCTCTACCTCAGAAATACTGGTTATACTTAAAATGCTCACTACAAAGACCACAGCCTTCACTGCAACATAAACAAGCCACTTTGTATGGACAGGTTCTTGACACAAAAACCTTCAACGTCTGTAAAAAGCTCCTCTCATTATCAAACAATGTAGTTCAGCAACATGATGGCTGGATGGATAGCCATAAATGTAGTCCTTGGGTAAGTAGCATAGCCTTCATCAGACCAGATGGAAAATCCACATACTAACCTTTCCCAGCTGGATGGCTAAGATCTAATATCGGTTACTCAAGTCTAGTTGCCCAAGAAGAGGGGCATGTTTAACAAAGAATTCCATTTGCAAAATTATATTCAGTATATACTATACATATTAAATCTCTCTCTTACACACACACACACACACACACACACACACACACACACACACACACACACACACAAAAAAGCCCCTACTTGTAAAATAGGCAACCTAAGTAATCACGACACCCACTCACTGAATGAAATTGTCTGGAAGTCAAAATATCTGAAAAAAAAAATCATAATAGAGATGGATTCATCAATGTAATTTCCGACCACCAAAAGGACCATCAATAAATCAACAAACAACTGCTCGGAAAAAAGTAAATCAATAAGAAAACCATAAACTATAATGCTACATACTGGTGTAAACATATAACTTGTGTCAATCCCCAGGATAATCCATACCAAAAGATTGTTTCAGAGCTTCAGCTATGTACAAACAGCTTTCTCCTAAAAACTTAACTCATTGATATTTGCCTTGCTGTAATTATAACTGTAAAAAAATATGTTTTTAAGTTTATTCTGTACCGCAATGATTCTCACTGTTATGAGATGTAATCTCTGCCATATTGTATGAGTACTACATCCGTAATTTGCTGTCTCTCTCTCTCTCTCATGTATTATATTGTTTTGTGTTATTTTTGGAGCTTTTCTCCCCGGGCCTCTGCTGAAAATGGACCTGTGCTCGGTCGGACTTTCCCGGTAAACAAATGTAAAATAAAATAAAATAAATAAAAATAAACTTCCCTCCAATCTAAAGCCATTTGACATTCAGACATTTTAATTTGTGCAGAAGTTACTCACAGACTGACAGTTTACTGAGCTGTAATGCTGACCTTCACTTTAGAAAAAAACAAATTCCCAAACTTTGTCAATAGCTCAAAGTGTAGAGAGGATTATTTATTTATTTTTGGAAAACATCTTTAAAACTGTTAAACTGATTATACACCCAGAAACACAGAAAAGTTATTGTGATTATGTAAACCACAGACTGCTGCAAGAAATCAAAATCACATTAGCACTCTATGATTATGTCCGAACAGATGAATCATACCTGTCAATTCCAAAAGAAGTAAAGTAGCTTAATAAGAAGGTTATTTGCAAGGTTGCATAGCAGTTTATATTGGAAATAAGCAGAGATATTAAAAAGGCTCTGTTTTTCATAATTATGCCGAAAAGTCTTCCAAGGTAAATACAACTTCTGATTTAGTATGGAACCGTATCTCTCAACCTTAGAGCAAGAAATCTGGACAAAGCGAAAAATAAAAGTGGGACACAGGCCCAAAAATAGTTATGCATCACAGACACCATTGAAACAACTGTAGCTGCAAACATTATACATCACTTATAATCTTTCTATCCCATTATTGTCAGTTAAACATTATATGGCTCATTCAGTCCTGCCTTCTTTTGCATCAAAGAAAACTATTCTTTGAAATGACAAATGCATTAAAAATAATACATAAAACACATTGCATCAACATCCTGCAACTTCCTACCTGCAAGCAACCACAGAGCTTTCACTGAAACTAGGGCTGCTTGTTTCCCCAGAATGACAGCTCTCCCTAATTAAGTCTAATGGTATACAGTCTACCAGTATCTGGACTACCTGAAATAAATTAAATTATGGCCTGTAAATTGAAAGTACACTTTGTTTAATTAAACTATATTTCTAAGCCCACTTACTATATTTTTCAGTAACATCCCAATATCCATTTCCAGGTCACTTTACAAGACATTGGCAGTGGTAGACTTGGCATCCTTCAGAACCCCACAGGCCCACGCTAATACATTGTCCATTAAATGTAAATATCCATCCACTGTAAATGGCAAGAAGCTATGTCTTAAAAAATCTACTTCTGGCATGCGTACCCAAGTATTAGGTTTTGAAACAGAGAAACATATTCTCCACAGTCCGTAAGTCTCTGTCTTTAATAATCATCTACTGTTGCAGCACTCCCAACACATAAGCACACACATACACACTAAAATCCCCAACATTTAAAAAATGACATTGTGCCCACTTGATTTGCCAGTATTGATGATCCGCCAAAGCTAAGCTTACTGTTGTCCAATCTACCACTGATTAGAACCCACCAATGAAAAAACAGTACTAGGTGCTTTTTTGTTTGTCTGAAAAAACAATACAACTTTATATGCTACAGTCCCACATAGTCAGTCCACTACTGACCCATTAACCCTCGGCTGCTGTCTCATTCTTACTCCCTGGAACTGCATTACCTTGGATGACTACTTTATTTTCCTAAGCAAAAGACACAAATTGGAAGATAAGGCAAAAATCCAGACATACTTTGAAAATCCATACAGTTAAGAGGTATGAGTTCATGTTCAATACAACACTCTCCCTGTCAAAAAAGCCACAATTTAATGAAAGTGTACTCTTAATGTATGATATATTTGTGAGCTAACTTGTTTGTGTTCAGTAGGTAGAATGTTCATTGTTAGCCTCTTTGTGCATGCGTCTCTCTCTCTCTCTCTCTCATGCACACATATACACACATACACACACACACACACACACACACACACACACACACACACACACACACTCTTCTACTTTCACGCACACAATTCTGCTTTCATGCATGCACTCACTCCGTACTTACCTATTAACACAGGTAATTGCTGTGCCTTTCAAAGGGAACAGCAGCAAATCCATACATGAGTCCCTCTTCAGCGAGAACACACACACACACACACACACACACACACACACACACACACACACACACACACACACACACACACTGATTGTTCAGTGCAAAATAATGGCGTAAACACACTGACCCTTTTTTGGCTCAAAAACAAAACTAGAAGGTGCTTTGGCACATGCGCACACCGACATTATCGTTACAGGTCATGGGAGCGAAAAACACAAAACAAAGTGTTTTGGGGCATGCGTACATCGATGCTGCAGTTAGAGGTTGAGGGCCACATGGAAGAGCTCTACACTAAGAGAATGAGTGGCTACCTAGGGATTAAGTATGTGAGAAAATGGGTATGGTGAAATGTGTTAATGCTGTGAAGCAAGCAGTGGTTGGATTATAGGAAAGAAAAATCTTTGTCAATGAAAGCAATATTATTAGTTATTTGTTCATTGTTTTCATACACTGCAAGCAATTAATCCATCCCTCTATCCCCAAACCCTTTTTACACATGGGTGTGGGGTGTCACTTCAGTAGTGACAATCATCTAGAGCCAGTTTTCACACGGTTGGGTTGCTAGGCCTATTGTGGTTGTTTTTTCATATCACACACATATACACTTGTACCTATGGCTAGTTTAGAATGTCCACTCCACCTACTACATGTCTTTGGAATGTGGGAGGAAACCAGAGTACCCGGAGAAAACCCATATGAACACAGGGAGGACATAGAGACTCCAAACAAAAGGCACCCCAGCTAAGAATCAAACCAGTAAATCGCTTGCTGTCATTTAACAATTCTACCCCCAGTGCCACTATGCAACTCATTAAACTACAAAGAAAATTGTGATATAGTGTGTAATCAGTAATAAAAAAATTGCTGAAACTGAATCCATAATGCATAGATTCATACTGCATTGAGAAAAAAATAGATTCTCATCTAAACAGATGATAGTTGGGACAAAGTCACTTTTCATTTTTAGTGTGCTGTTCTCATCTTTAGCTATAAGTGCAGCAGGACTGACTGCTTAATAACTTGCAAACAGCGATGAGTATTAAAGAGGAGCAGAACTCTGGAATGAATACTCCTGGTTATAAAACTGTGAAGTCTTAAGAAGTTATGAATCACCCATGACAGGAGGAATAAATCTCAAGTCAGATGATATTACGACATTGGACATTGCCAGATGATGCATTTTATATTCTAGTAGCAATTAAAAATCCTGGCTTCAGATGCCTCACATGAAATCTGTTAAGACTAGTTATATTCTGAGAAAAAGAAAAATCCAAGTTTTCTCCTTCTGAGACATATAATAATGAAGTGCATAATAGGATGATTTGGAAAAGAAGGGTTTTAAGAATCAAAGAAAAAAAGACTGAACTGTGAAAGAGACAGAATAAAAGCAGCTGATCCTTTGTACAGCAAAAAAATAAATGTTTGAATAATAGCCAACCCCTATAAAACAAAGAACTTTAAAATCTTGCTGGTTTCATCAAGACATAAATATTACAAGAAGAGTCTTTTCAGTTTGAATTAATGTGACAAGGATTTAGAGCTGATCTAAATGTTGGCCTGTATTCTTTATGCTGTCTGTCACCACTGGGAATATTAAGTTCATTCGTAAAAGTGTAGGGCTAAAGCAATGCAAAACCTGCCAAATAAAAAGGGATCATTTATTCCTTTATTTTTTCTTCTCTTCCATCCAAGGTCTCTGTGCACCATGGAGCAAGAACATCTCAGTGCTGAAATGTTTTAAAAGGATGCTGAATCCACCCGAGAGAGTGTGCATCATACCTCTCAACCTGCAGTCATTGAAAATAGGAACAAAGACCCTTGAAAAGTAGGAGCATTCAGACAAAAATCTGGACATCTAATTAGCATAAAAATTGAACCCCAAATAGCACACAACTCTTCCTGTTTCCAGAAGGAATGTGAGGTACTACTCCAAAACACGTATAATAAGCAGAGTGACAAAAATAATGATATAAAAACAGGAGACAACATAAAATCTGTAGACTTTAATTATATTGTATAATTCTACCATGCAACATCATTCATTTTTGATTCAGAAAAAGGGAGATATAAGATGTGTGTCTTTAAATTATTGTTGCCACTAGTATGTTGACCATGTAGTGTGGTTTGCTTTATACTAGACAGATTCAAAAATCACATGTGATGAGTGGGATTCAGGAAATTGTGTGAAGGGGTACATCAGGCCTGAAAATAGGGACATACCTCCAAAAATAGGGACATCCTGTGCAAAGGTAAATCAGGTCTGAAACTTAAGAACTTTCCTCTAAAATAGGGGTCGATGAGAGTTCTGGTGCACATCAGACTGTTTTGACTGTGACAGCAATTTTGCCTGTGTGTGTATGAAAAATTATCTTAGATGCATCTTGCTTAAATAATCATCATATGCAACACTGGCAAAATGGAAAAAGAATTCTGTTTTATTCAAATACCACAATATGCATGCCAGATGCTTTTATTTTAGCTTCTTACTAAACATTAAACATTGGCCTGGAAGTGGATGGGAGGGAATGAAACATATTTATTCCTCCCAATGTGTTTTCACTAATATTCCTGGCAGTGCCTTATGGGACTAAAGCACAGTCACTGCTAATAGACTTATAATGACTAAACTGGGAACTTGCCTGGAATAAGCTATTTAAAACTGATCAAAATTCAGGGATGCAGTCTGAGACAAACTATAGAAAACAGTCAAAATTGGAAATAATTCTTTGACTGTATATATGCCATGTAAACATATAAAATATAGCTGATTTCTGATCGTGTCAAAATAATTATGCTTGCTGAGTTTGTAATACCAACATAGTTGTTACTGCTCCTGACTTTCTGATAGATTATTGTAAACCTACAACTACTTCTTTGCCATGTATTTACATCATAGATGAAGGCACAGATAATCAGTCAGCACATGTTCCCTTATGGAACTGTGAACCAGAACAATCTGGAATATTCATAAATTATGCCCACAGTGGCATATGATCATTGTGCCCACTGTAGTCTGTATGCAGTGTGATATTAGAGTGATTCATAGAACTAAATCACCTTAATATAGGACTGCGCACAAACAGCTCACCTCCACAATCACCCATTAAGATGATCACACATGGAGTACGTTATAATGTTTAGACAGCAGCCTGAAATAATCTGCGACAGTTGACATTCAAACAGTGCTCTGGGCTCCCTTCCACTTCCTTTCCTTTCTTCTGCTCCTGAGGAGGACAGCTCCCGGGAGTTCACCAATGGAGCCAGCAGATGCCGCATTATGGTAATATTTATAAGTACGGCTAGTGTTTTAAGAGGATGCAATCCATCAAGTTGTATTACTGGTTGATAACATAAATTCATTCAAACTATGTCATATATGTTGTTTGCATATGTTTTATAATTAGTTAGCTATAACTACTGCAGTGTTGATGTTAGGAATTATTACTTTGTGAGATGGGATGTTAACTGGAGGGCTAAAGACAACAAAGTATTTTTTCTTCTGTTTTTATATGTAATATGTATTGGAACCTAAATTAATGTAGCATATGCCATATGAGTGTTGTCCAAGAATACTTTATTATAACTGCAGCAGAATACATGTGTAGTAACAGATCACTACTGTTGCTTCATTGTCTTAAGACGTATGTAGTAACAGATCACTACTGTCACTTCATTGTCTTAAGTAGTGTGTAGTAACAGATCACTACTGTCACTTCATTGTCGTAAGTAGTGTGTAGTAACAGATCACTACAGTCACTTCATTGTCTTAAGTAGTGTGTGGTAACAGATCACTACAGTCACTTCATTGTCTTAAGTAGTGTGTAGTAACAGATCACTACTGTCACTTCATTGTCTTAAGTAGTGTATAGTAACAGATCACTACTGTCACTTCATTGTCTTAAGTAGTGTGTAGTAACAGATCACTACTGTCACTTCATTGTCTTAAGTAGGGTTATGATTGTGAAGACTGGTAAAGAAGGGTGAAGGCTGCCAGCCTAACCAGATAGAATTGTGCAGATAATTCTATCATTTGTAAATGTGAAATGTTGAATTTAAAACAATGTGGCAACATTGCCATCTGCTGTAAAGAAAGCTAAGTTAAGCATTTCTTGTTGGTCCTTTGAAATTAAAATTATTTCATCACTGCCTTTCATGTTTACAAGTCGGCTCCAGTCTGGCTAGATTAAGGCTTCCTGCCTATTGTTTTAAGGCTAAAGTTAATGACCAGAATTTACATATGGAATGTCCTTTATTGCTTTAAGGGTAAAATAATGTAAATGCAGTTTCTGTCAGCCTGGGAATACCATGAAAGTGTAAAAGATGATGTAATGTTTTAGCAGAACTGCAGTTTCAATTTAAACAGTGAGGGCCAGAAATTATTAAGCATTTTTGTCTGACTATCCAACTCAGCACTGCCTGTTGTCTTATATAAGTTATCTTAGACTTGTGTTTTCTTTTAGAGAGTTAGAAATTAGAAAGTTTAGACTAAGTGTTTTTCTGTGATGTCAGAACTGTACTACTAATTTATTTTAAGTATTTCTGTGTGATCTCTGAACTCTTTTGACCAGCACTGTGTAGTAGAAAGTATTGTCTTGTGGTTATAATTATTTATTATTAAATATTTTAAAACCATTTAACTGTGGCTGGTTTGTGTACAGATAAGTTAAGCTCTAGACTTCATTACATATTTATAGAGTTTACCGTCCAAGTCACTCCAAATAAGCTTGACTGATTAGTCACACCACCAATTGGATACTAATATTGCACAGTAATAATTGGACACCCTTTTAAGGGCCTTTGAGTAGCTGATGTGTATTAGCTGTGTGGTGGCAGTAATTACTACCCTATAGTCTGGGTAAAATGGGCACAGCTGGAGAACCTGTGCCAGCCTTCCCCAGGAGTGTCTGTGTGGTTGTATAAACTTATCTCAAAGTGTGTGTGTCAGCTACTTGGGCAGGGACATGAAGCACTGGTTGGACAGAGAGAGAGTGCTGGAGATTTTAGCTTGCCCAGCTAGGCTGAGATCTGGACTCTATAGCTTGCCAGTGGGGATTCTTATTGGGGATCTGGGGAGCAAGGGCACGACCAGCCTGGACTGACTGTGATCTCTGTGTGCTCTTAAAGGAAATTGCACTTTACTGTGTGTATTTGTTATCCTTTCCTCATATATGAGATGCCCTCTCTGGTGTTAGTGATGAGGATTGAGGCTCCTTGATTGCTGGGCCAGGGCATGGGCATCACAATGATAACTGATAAAACTCACATTCCTGACAGAGCAAAGTATGTGGAAAGAAATATATACTTGCCAGTTATTTTTCTGCCCAACTGGAGTAAGGAAGCAACTGAGATGATGCTCATATATGGAGGATGTGCTGACTTCACTGATGCTACTGATGTAAGGTTGATGCGCCCTGGCTTTGGACGTAATGGGACATCACTCTATTGTAATCCTCATTCTGTTTATCTTAAAGATCCTCATGTAACCACAACAGCTGTAAAGAGTGGACATGCTACTGCTGATAGTTGCTGTGGTAACTTGTCTATGCTCTCCATGTCATTATGTGTTATATTATGTTAGGAAGAGTGGTACTACAGGTTTACTACCTGCCACACTGTCATGAAAAGGGGAGTGTCATAAAAATTTCAGCCTCATGAAGCCATGTCAGTAGAAATGGCTTAACTTGCATACTATGCAGAAGAAAAGATCTAGTTACAAACATGTTTTCACTGGTAGGAGCAGTGTTTTCTTACCAAATCTGGGTGGTCTGTCCTGTTTTATACTTGTACTGTGCTGCTATGCACAGCACAACTGCCTTCATTGGTACCACTGTGGCTATATACATTTCTATTATTTTAGGCATGATTCTGTGCATTTCTTCCTGGTGCTGTTACTTATTACTTTTCTGCTGAATACATCATCAACGTGCCAGACTTATCAGCCATGTGTGTGCATATTTTGCTGTTAATGCTCACAGCAAGACTGCAGTAAAACATGATCTGTCTTTAACAGTCCTTTCCACACCTCACAAGTTTGTGAATTGCAGACAATGGTGTCATGCTTCATCTGCATATCTACTACATAACTAGACGCCTTTAGATAGCAGCTGTAAATGCCAATACTGAATGGAGTTTGGACAATTTTATGAAATGTGTAGGACTCTGGTATGTGTTTTTTTTCAATATCCCAGCCCCAAATAGCTGTGCACCATAAGTATGAATCCCAGTAGAAAATTTGTAGCCATCACTGGGAAATTAGGAAATGCAGTAGATGCTGGCCTAATAGCACAAATGTTAGAACAAGAGCTTCTGTCTTTTTATCTGTCCTTCACTGAGACATAAAACAGTAAGTTAATAAACAGGTTAGCTGAAACAAATTAATATTTGACAATAAAAGTCAGTCACTGGGAATTGGGCATGCTGAGCAGCAAATGACATATATAAAGGCTTGGTTACATTAAATATTTTTGCACAGAAAAATCTGAGATGTTGAGACTTCTTTATTAGTAAAAGCTGCACTCTGGATAAGAATACAGTATGAAACTGCAAGTTCACAAAATTGCCTGTTTGAGTTAGAGGTACTGAAAGACAATGATTACTTACTGAGAAAACAACTTAAATGTATAAGCAGCAGTCTTAAATTCTGAAAATTGAAACAATTGCATACATACTATCCAAAAACTGACCAACACTGACTAGAACTCCAACTCTACTATCCCTCCCCAAACATCTTCTAACCAAACCCTCTTCTCTCTTAAACATATCCCCACCACTTATATAAAATCTGTCCTCCAAAAACTAAAACCATGTTCTCCTTCTTCTGATAATCTCTCTCCCCTTTCTCAAACTTTCTGCCGAGTCTATAGCCTATCTAGTTTCTATACTTATCAATTTGTGAAGCCACTGGAAATCTTTCTATGCAATACCCCTACACAACGGAGGCAAATCCACTGATCCATCTGACTTTTGACCGATAGCTGTTCTCTCCCCTCTATCAAAAACCCTAGAAAAATGTATGCACACTCAGCTGCTAACATTTCTTATCCAAGAAAACTCTCTGACGTCTACCCAACATGGTTTCAATTCAAGCTATAGTACTCATATGGCCCTTTTATCTTTCACTCATACAATAGCTGAAGCCCGTGATAATAACAAACTTGTCTCATGTCTATTCTCCTAACCAAATTAGCCATCCTTAATCTGTCAGCTTCCATTCCTGAATGGTTCTCCAGCTATCTCTCTAACAGACTGCAATCTGTCAGATGGCATTCCTCCTGCTCCCCCTTCCTACCCATCCATACAGATGTTCTCCAAGGCTCCATCCTTGGACCCCTTCTATTCAACATCCTCACTAATGACCTCTATACATCTTGCTATCACTTCATTCTTATTCAGTATGCTGATGATTCTACACTCATCTCCTCTTCTGAAAGTATCTCTCAACTTTGCACTCTTACCCAAAACTCTTCTGTATGTAGAAAAATGGCTCACCGAAAATCAGTTTATTTTAAATCCCAAAAAATACAAAAAATACTAAACTTTTACTCTTTCTCTCAAAATTATTTGCACATCTCAAACCCACCTTTACCATCTCACCCTTAAATAAAACTATCATTAATGTAGAATCCCACACAAAGCTACTTGGAATGATAATAGATGATCAACTAAAATTTGATCTTCATATCCAACAAGCCATAAAAAAAAAAAAAAAAATGTGTCTCCTTTATAGGAACAAAAAAATCCTAATTCTAGACTCTAGACTCTCCTTGGCTCAAGCTTATCGATGTCCAAGCCTTCTCTATGCTGCTCCAATCCTTACAAACATTCAATCTTCCTTAATTACTAAGCTGGAACGGGCATACAATAAAATTGCATATTTTTCTGTAAACCTACCACATACCTCTCACCACTTTTTGGCAATAAAGAAGTTACACTGGCTTGAATTCCCCCATCAAATTTAACTTTCACAACTCCACATAACTAACTTCTTACTCAACAAATCCTCAGCCTGCCCCTCCCTATCCAATCTTGTGTCATACTACACCCCTACACACCCACTCCGTAGCACAGACTAACTACTTCTACAAATATATAAACCCAATAAAACTGTTGGTAAAGTATTGTACAAATAATCAGTATCTCATAATTGGAACAAACTCCCACTGAACATAAGATGCATTACACACTCCAATATTTTCAAAAAACAAAAAAAGAAAAACAAAAAATTCTCTAGCTAAATCACAGATAAGCCTTCTCATGACCCCACATAAACCCTTACCTCTTCCTTCTGCTCCTAATTTCTTGCTCTACTTCTTTTATCTGCAAACACTTTCATGATGTTAAGGCTTAAACAGCTTTATCCCAAATTTCTTATGTAATATAAACACAATTTTATGTTACTTCTCATTTGTTGGTTTATTGTATGTAACAAAATTATCACATTGTTCAATTTTGGTCTCTTTGTTTAATTTTTTTTACTTTGCATATTTTTATATAATTCTATAAGTATCTGGAGCTTTTCTCCTCAGGTCTGCACTGAAAATGGGCTTTAGCTCAGTTAGACCAACCCGGTTAACAAATGTCAAATAAATAAATAAAAAGAATGTGCAATCATAGTATCATAGATTCATAGACTGTTACTAGCCTGATGACCTGGGAGCCCTTTCTAAGCCTAGCAAAGTTTTCTCAAAAGAATAATGATGCCCTGTATCCATATAGGGCATCGAGGGCCAGGCATTTATAAACTACCTCTGTCCATAAGGGACATGGGTGGTAGGCCCATTATAAATTTCCTATTCCCATCCACTGGTCTAGGTTTCACTTAAACTGGGTCATAGATGAAGTCAGCTTCACATAAATGGGAAGCCTGCTCCATTGGAGGTGCAGTCTCTGGGATACATACTGTATCTGTCTCTCCAGCATGTTATTTTTAAGTCACAGACAAAATTCAGGTCCCTAGACCTTGCATTTTTGGTACTCTTTGACTTACAAATATATAGAAGATTCCTAAGTGTGGGGTCAGCGGATGCCTTGTAAGCCAGGCATAGATCACCCCTCAGCATTCTACAGGAGACTGAGCGGAGGGAAAGGGCTTTAAGGCACTCTGCATAATGTAGGCTTGTTATGCCTTGTATTCTTTTTTGTAAGGAACCTCTGAGATCACTCTAGTTGCACAGTCCTCATACCGATTAAGAAGAATATGATTTAAAAATATTACTAAGGACTTTAATACTACCACAGAATAGCTACAAGAAAATACAGTGGTAGGACTTGAGCTTACCATAAAAATATCTAATTTTCAGAATAAAATCCAAACAGGTACTAAGAAATCTTCGGTTCCACCAATAAGTGCCCACAACTGCCAAAAGATGATAAATCCACAATTTATTGACAAACGACAACGACAGAACGATACTAAACGAACTGCTAGACACTAAAACCACTTAAAACACAATGAATGCATTACAATGTTAAGCGCTTTCAGCCAAATCAGCTGGCCTTCATCTAATTTTGACACTGACGACCTCTAACTTCTCGTTTGCAAACATAGAATTGATATAAAAGGGTTAGTCATCCTTCTAAAACTGTTATGCATGTGTTTGCAATACTAAGTAACACATTCAGTTCAAAAAAAATAAGGAGAGTTTTTTAGTAACATCTATTCAAGTTAAAAGAATATAGATTGTGTTACCCTTAACGAGTAAAGAGGATCACAGTTTCATAAAGAGTCGTTCCATAAACGATGAAAAGACAGACTAGTGAAAAGTTGCTGAGATGAGTAAGAATTAACCCGAAGGGATGCACACATTTTTGAAAGAGAGCTTGGAAAATACAACCATAAAAGAGGCTAGACAGCATATTCAGTGAATTTGATGCCTAACAGAATCCAAAGTAATTGTGTTGTCAGTAACAAGATGTATGTTTTGCAGCTGACAAATTTTAAGGAAAAAAAAAGATTTGCAAGATATAATATTTTCTAGTTTTACTTTTCTGCTTTAGAATGCAGTTATATGTAAAGTTCAAGAAAAATCCTCAAACTGTGCTCAGGAAAGATCCAACACTGAAGCAGTGTATTTGGGGAAAAAAGGCAAATTAAAGCTTTCTGTGTACGAGTCGCTTACTTAATCGATCATCAGGTATTGTGAAGGGGTCATAATCTGCTTACTTGTGAATATAATAATAAGAAAATATTGAGTTCCAGGTAGTTGTAACAGAAACACAATGTATATCTGGTAGTTACAGTTCTCACAATCTTGATATGGTGAAAAGAATTCATTGTTTGCATGTAAAGGGTGGTTGGCCCATAGGTTCATAGGCAGTTACTACTCAATTGATCGGTGAGGATCTTAAGAAGCCTACATCCCCATGATAGGTATTGGCCCCTTGTGTTTTGTATATGAGTAACCCAGGTGGGACTACATAAGTACACAACTACACAACAATGTTCCCACTCACTCATTATGATCCATTGATCAAATATTTCTCTCAGTCCACCAAGCTATCAAGTCTGCTAGGCATGGTCTGTACTCATACCATGTTGCTAAGGCCTGGAACTTCTTACTTCTGTCCATCAGGTCAATAACCTCCCTCCATTGCTTTAAAACCATTCTGAAAGACTTTCCTAGCCAAAATCTGTCTGTATTCTTGCTCATCCCCAGGATAAACTGTATCCCTAAATATGAACAAGTACTTATTCCTGTGTGATACCTCCTTACTCCTCCTTATTTACTCACTTCATAACTTCAGTCATTTCTCTCCCCTGACTGTCTAAATATGCCATAACCATATTTGTTTTCTCTCACTTTACACTGCATTTCCTGTTTGTATTACACTAACTTACATGTAATTTCTCTAAAATGGATACAATTTCTCTAAATATTAAATTATTGTCATATAAGTTATAGCTGTTTTATCCAGTATTGTCACATTATGTTTAATCTAGTATAATTATTTAAACTGTATATGTCTTGGTAATTATTTTTAAGCTTGTAAAATGATTGTTCTTAAAATGTTTTTGTAATACTTCAGAGCTTTTCTCCCGGGGCCTCAACTGAAAATGAGCACCTACCCATTCGGACTTTCCCGGTAAGCAAATGTCAATAAATCAACAAATAAATTTAATTACTGTCCCTATTCCTGAGGGACTTGGGTGCTAAACCAGGGGTGAATTTACAGTTTCCTAGCCATTCATCCAAATTACATTTGAATAAAGTAAGAGAAATGCTTCACTTTACTTGGAGTGGAATATGGTTCCACAGAAGTGATATTCTCTCTGACATATACCTGTTCCTCCAACATGCTCTATTTATGTTGCAAAAGAGACTGAGAGCCCTTGAGTCGATGTTCATGCCATCAGTGGACTTGCAAATGTATAATAGATCAGAAAGAATCTTCTTCTTTTGGCTTTTCCCGGTTAGGGGTCGCCACAGCAGATTACCTGTCCTCTCATGATTGGCAGTGGAGTTTTTACAGTGTTGAGTTGCCAGCCCGGTGCCCAACCTTCCACAGGAGGCACACACATACACTCACACCTAGGGTCAATTTAGAGTGTCCAATCCACCTACAGCTTGTCTTTGGGGATGTGGGAGGAAACCGGAGCACCCAGAGGAAACCCATGTGATCACAGGGAGGACATGCAGACTCCGCACAGAAGGCACCCCAGCCGAGGGTTGAACCACAGAACCTCTTGCTGTGAGGCAGCAACGCTAACCGCTGCACCACCGTGGCAGCCCTATAATAGATCAGAAAGAATAGGGTCTGCTAATGCTCCACATGCAAGCCAGAAGTCTGATTGTAGCAATCTGTATGATACTGAGAACAGAGAAAGGGGTTTGAGATGGATAGCACAGTTTTTATGATTTAGGCTCTTTATTTTTTTAGTGAGAAAGCATTGCAATCTTTCCAGTTGTGGTAACTGTCTAAACAGGTACATATTGAAAGGGGCATTATACTCAATGATTGGCCTAATAAGAGCCATGTAAAGTGGAATGATTATGTCCTTTGACCTGGATGCCATAACTGATTTGTGTTATAAATATGAAAACTTATACACTGGTCTGTGCTGATTTATATACTAGTCCATTGTAACTGGATAGATCCTGCCATGTTACCAGTTGTACACTCTCCAATGAAAGTTCCAGTAGATCTGGGGAATAGAACATGAAGGGTGTTTTTTCCGAATGGAAAGAATCAAGCTAAGAATCACAGTGAGCTTACTGAATGAGTAAATAGTATAGCTCATGTGCAGAAGCCTGACAGGGTTTGTATAGCCATAGATCCACATGACCTGAATAAAGCTATAAAACAGGAAGGATACACACTTTGCACACTAGAAGAAGTGTTTTCTGCTATAGTGATCTCATAATATTTATCTATGCTTGATACTATATATGTACTAACCCTGTATGAATGCAATCATTCCCATTTGGTGTTCTGCCAATGTTTTAAGTGTCGCATACAATTGATGTTTGAAGGGGGTGGAGATGTTGAAAACATTACTGATGGTATAGTGGACTGGGTAGTCACCTGGAAACAGCATTCCAAGAGAATGATTCAGCTTCTGTGCAGAGTGAGGTATTATAAAACATTCTTGTTTGATCCATTTCTGAATTATTCATATGTAAAATATAAGGGCTAAAAATTATCATGGGAATGGAAGTCTAGGCTTTTTAAGATTCTCACAGATCAATAATCTATTAAGTACCTCTGAACCAATGAGCCTACAACATCAAGCTCTACAAAAGCAGTTTTACAATTATAGTGACAAAAATGAGATGTGTGGTTCATGTTTTAGCAGAAGATGGACAAGAACTTATGAAGTTTCTAGGTATTGCATGGAGCAGCAGGAACTGATTTGATATGAATTGAAAGTTAACTAGTTTTACTGCAGTTGTCTACAACTAAGAAGCAGCTTAAAGATTTACAGCAATGTGGTGATGAAGATCCAGAAATGCAATGCTGAAAGAATTTGCTATGAAAAGTTGGCCAAACAGAGGATTACTATGATAAAATGAATAAATATATCCTTGTTTTTCATTTTATATATATATATATATATATATATATATATATATATGTTGGGAGTGTACAAGTCTTGTTGTTCAAATCAGATAGACTAAAACTAATGTCTTTTGGCTTTTCCCGGTTAGGGGTCACCACAGCGGAACTCTGGTCCGCTAATGATTGGCAGTGGATTTTTACAGTACTGAGGTGCCAGCCTGATGCCCAACCTTCAAAGAAGGCACACCCATTCACACACGCACCTACCTGCATGTTTGTAAATGTCAATCGACCGCGGGGAGGACATGCAGACTCCAGATAGACTGAAAGGGTCAAATAATTTCAGAAGATAAATCTGGAGAGAATATATGCATCTCATCAGGGAATAGTCTGGTGTGAAGGAAAAGCACATGATGTGCACTTTAGCTGAAAATGTCTATGCAAACAGAAACAGTTGTATAGATCTGTGATGTGTATAAGGGCTATAATGTAATAATCCAAAAGAAGCACTGTTATCTTATTAATTTCCGGTTAAAATATGAAGCAAGTCTTGTAGAGGTTTAAATGTTAATAAAATGTATCTGAAATAATAATAATAATAATAATAATTATTATTATAATAATAAAAATAGCTGGCTATTTTCTGAAAGTTTCCAGAAGATGTAAAGCTGAATGACACTATGTATTGAGATGTTATTGCTGCATTGGGAGCCATATTCTCAATGCATGGAATTCCACTGGAATTTAACGATATGAAGTCCTGTCTCAACCATGCACTGTCTAATGGTCAAGTTGAAAATCAAAGCACTGGATAAAGAAGTTTCAAAGCACTAACAGCGATAGTCTATTTAGCATTCATTGTCATGTAACGTTGTTGGCATACAGAAATACTCCATTACAAGATGTGGGTCTGTCACTGTTCAACTGTTAATGGAGTTGTAGATTAATTTGCTGATTCATGAAATCAGAATCAGGTTCAGAAAAGATTGAAACAGAATCAGGACAAAGATTCTAATATGATAAGCTATCTAAGATTCCACCTAACTTGAAAGGCTTGAAAGAAGATTCCACCTAACTTGAAAGAAGGAAAGTATAGCTGTTTAAGAAAACGTATCAGAACAGTAGATGTTCTAATGATCATTGCTGCAGCAGCCTTAGTTATGTGGGTTATCTGCAGCCAAGGATATATAATAGTCTGTTCAGGGCACCTTTGTACCCAAGCTGTCAGGTAGCTCAAGCTCTGCTGACAGAAAGACAGGTTTGGCACCGGGCCCGTCAAAACTTTCCTGCCAACAGAGACTGGGGGGCCTATCCCAGAAAGGATAATGCTAGGAATAACAAAAAATAAACAACCACACCCTGGCATAAACAAAACACCAAAAATAAGGGAGTAGAGGGAGTGAATGTGTGAGTGGCTACTGGAGCAGTGATTATTTAAACATCTACTGTTTTGGTAAGTTTACTGACACAACTGTACTATGTTCATCATATAGATCATTGCTTGCTGTAGCCTTAGCTATGTGCATAGATCACTCTAACTTATTACATTTCAGAGATGGAAGGAGAAGAGAACAGGGACCCCTGGAGAATGGTCCTTGCAAAGCCTGATCTAGACCTAGAAAAGGAATCAAACTTATAGTGCCTTGTAAAAATATCTACAGAGGGCCAAGTTGCAACTTCTACAATACTTCTAGAATCTATCCACCCTTTCCAAAAAACAAAGATAAGCCAAGACCCTGGTAGCGTAGACTTTGACCCAGCCTGGAAAAAATGTTGTGGTGGGTGTAAAAAAGGTAATACCCTTAGACAACCACTTAGAAATTGTTTGTGTTGACACAGGCTGTCCCTTCTTCTTACCTTTGCAAGAAAAGAAAAACAGATTTGAAGATATGAAATATACAGGTACATTTTACATAAGAAAGCCTTAAAAGAGGAGGAGGGTCCATGGGCAGACATGCTGAAATGGCCAATAAATGAGTGTTGATGGTGGAGTATAACGGTCTTAGGAAAGTAACTCCCACAAGTACTGTAAAATCAGAGAACAACTCTCACTGAATGGGTGCTGGTTATGTTGTTGCTGTTACCAACTAGCAAACCTTTTTCATTTGCTAAAATATGATTTTCTAGTAACAGGCTTTCTTCTCCCCATTAGTACCTGCTACATGTCCTCAGTAAACAGGTACCAAAAGGAAAATAAGACCCTGTCATTCAGGTAGTCACTTGAAGTTAATTGGGGTCAGGATGTATCAAACATCACTGGTCTTGTGTGAGTAGATCCATTCTGTGTGGAAACTTGAGGTAATTGCCCCTGGCCATTTCTGAAAGAATGGAGAACTGCTGTTACCTGGGCCAGAAAGGGGAGTCACCACAAAGATCTTGAGGGATTCCTTCTGAATCTTCAGAAGTAGCATGGATATTAGTGGAAAAGGTGGGAAAGTATCAAAGAAACAGAAAAAGACAGCTGTCTTCTAGGCCTTCTAGCATGTAGTCCTGGAGTAGACTCTTGCCAGCTGATTCTTTGTGGAAGACGAAAATGCATCTAGAGGAAATCCCCACAGATGGATCAAATCTTGGGGAAAAAAAAAGATCTACTTTGCATACGTGAGGGTCAGCCCTGTCCTCTTCAGCTTGTCTGCTGCACAATATTGCTTAGATAGAATAAAGGATGCCTGTGGAGTGAGATTGTACTGTGAAGCTATATCACAAGCTAACATGGCTTGTCTGCAAAGGGTGTAATACTTGGTTCCACCACTTGATGGTGTACCACATGACTGTAGTATTGTCTGAAGCAACTGGAAGAGGTACTGCGGACCAAAGATGATTCAGAAAGCTGAGTGCTTTGGTCAGGGCAAGCATATCTTTCATATTTATTTGTTTCCTTCTGTCTTAGGTATCCCACACACCTTTCACTATTATCTGTCTTGAAATTGCTACCTGGGCAAAGTCCAAGACATCTGTGATAACTGATTACTTTGGAAAAGGGTGGGATAATGGGAGATCCAAATTTAGGGATATTTGTTTTTTGCAACAAGTAATTGTTTATTGACATGCCTGAGATCTGGGATTTGAAAAAATAAGGTATGTTTATGCCAGGACCAAAAATACTTCAGATACTACTGTATCTTTCTCATGTGGAGTCTTGCCAGGGTTATCATGAAAATCATAGCTGCCATAAGACCCCAAATCCTGAAGAATTCCCTCACAGTGACTGAAGTCTGAGTGGAAAACCTTAGAAACTGATATAGATCTATTTTTTTCTGTGGAAGAAAAGCTCTTTGAACTGACAGTGTCTAACTGACACCCCAGGAACACAATCCTTTGTGAAGGAGTCAAAAAGGACCTTTGAATGTTCTTTTGGAATCCTAGCTTGTCTGAGAGATCTCTCACCCAATCAGAGATTCCTGACACTTTGAAAAAGACTCTGCAAAGAGAAGCAAGTCATCTAAATACAGAAAAAAGAAAATGGATACCCTGTAGCCTGTAATGAGCTATAGCGGCATTATAGACAAGCTCACTAAATTAGGTATAAGATCTTTCATCACCCACTGGATAGCTAACTGGCTCACCAATAGGATGCAGGTGGTCAAAACAGATGAGGCTACCTCCTTCAAGAGGCCAGTCACAAGCAGAGTCCCTCAAAGCTCAGTACTGGGCCTTCTCCTTTTTGGCATCTATTTCTGTGAAGTAAAATCAAACACTGAAAGTTTATGGTTTACTAAGTTTGCAGATGATTGCAACCTGGGGTTTATCACTGACTCCCCTGCAGACACTAGCATTATTCAAGAAGACCTATCTCTGACTAACAAATGGTGCCAAAGCCACAGTGTTAAACTCAGTGCTAATAAATGCATAACTGTACCCTGTGGGAAGTCAACCATCTTGGCTAATTACCATGTTGATAATACACATCTAATAGTCGACCTACTGGTCTGTGATCTGGGTATGCACATAGACAGTAGCCTTAACTTCTACCTCTACCTGGCAACAGTGGTGAGCAGATCCTTTTATATTGAGCAACTTATAAGTAAGGACATGGCATCTAGGTCCAAACAGGTCATTATCCCACTGTACGCTGACCTTATCAGACTAGTTATAGAGTACAGTGCTCCCTTTGGCATATACCTGACCAGGCATATGCAGCAACTAGAGTGACTTACCTTACCAAAAGAATACAAGGCATAACAAAGCGATTTACACAGAGTGCCTTGAAGCTCTTTCCCTCTACTCAGTCTCCTATCGATTGCTGAGGGGTAATCTATGCCTCCTGTTAAGGAGGAATATCCTCTCACTGACATCTATAAACTTGATGAATGATCTTCAGAACCCATTTGTCTGAAACTATCTGTTTCCAAAGAGAAAAACAAATGCATATTTAGACATTCTGGAAGAGAAAAGGGACTATCAGGGTGGGTGGGGGAACAAAGAACCTTAAATAGCCAGACTGACTAGTTGGACTGTCCTTGGTTTTGGGTGTTCCTGAATTTAGTTTGGAACACCCTTGCCATTATGATAAAATTGTTTAATGGGTTAGAGAATCCCTTAGAAAATTAGGAAAAGAAGGCCAGAAAATCTTAGAACTTTCTTGATTTAACTTACCCTTTTCATCATACTTTTTGATCACATCTGCAGCAAAGGAACCAGAAAGTGAATCTCTATTCAAAAGGGAAAAATATGTCATTTCTCACACCCATCTTGGGAGTTTCTGAGAATGCAGCCAGGCAAACCTCCTCAAAACAGCACCAGAGGATAGCCCTGGAAGAATTATCAACTGAGTCACACAAATGCTATAAACAGACCGCAGTGCCTAGTACAATAGAAGAAACTAAATAAATTAAAAGAGATGTTTCCTCACAAGAAGAAACTGCAAACCAAATATTCCTCATAATTTCACAATTAGACAGAATAAACATTAACATAGTCTGACTAATCAAAATTCTGAAAATCAAAGTTGCAGATGCATACACTATTTTCTATACCCATCAGTAATCTTCCCATCCTTGTCAGAAAGAGTAGGATAGGAATTAACTGACTGTTTAGCAACAGTAGGAATAAATAAAGCTTAAGCTGCTGGATCAGGTTTTGGAAGGGTATATAAAAACTTAAGAAGACTGAGGAACTTTATACATTTATTTTCCTTTTTTAGGGCAGCAGGCTGACTATCGGGAAATATACAGGCAGAGATGTACTTCCTCCAAAACTGACAGAACCGAAGGAAATGGTGACGGATCGGGAAATTCCTTCTGTAACAATTAATAAAGTTTTCTGAGGAACTGAGAAGCCCCACTACCACTTAAAATACTGGCAGATTATGGTAAATAGTATCAAAGAGACAGTAACCCTAATGGGAGAATCAGAAACTAAACTCTTGTTTGAGTCCGAATCAGAAAACTAGGGAAAGAAATTGTGTCTGTGCCTTCATCTTCCTATTCAGATTGAGAATGTTAAATCTCTTCAGGAAAGATTTCTATACTAGTGTCACCTTTTTCACCAGAAAGCAATAAATAACAAGGATTTAAAGCCTGAATACATCTCTGATTCAGACCCAGTAAACTAATCCTGTTAAAAAAAAAATTGTGGAGTATTAGATACAATTTAGCCCAGTGGTTAGAGTTTCAGCTTTGCATATAGTAGGTATACAGTTCGAACACCAAGACAGGCAATTCAGCTTTCTCTGCTAGACAGGAGTCCAGGGAAGTAAATAGTGTGGGAAGAAATAGCCAGGGAATTGTTATGGCTAGGCTTGTATAGGCCCTAGGGCCGATAGCCTAGTACCAACCTATGAACATGTTTAGTTTTCCGTTTCTTTTTGACAGAATGGACCTCAATAGATGCAGAGGATGTGGCTAACTCTTGGTCCATATAAGCTGTAGGTGCTACACCAGTGGGATCTGGGGAAATAGATGGTCTGAGATACAACAAATGGCCTAGCAGAGTCACCCACCTGCACCTGAGGCATATTACTAGCCTGCTGTGTTGGCAAATGCTGCTAGCTTAATGTTTTCTTTTTGTGACTGGAAGAAGGACCAACTATGGGACTGACTGTTTGTTCCATGGTCAAGCTGAAAATGGTGCCTCTTTTCTGGGGAAGCAGCACAAACTGGTAAAAATATAACATCTGTAAAAGTCACTTTTTTACATAAAACAGTCTTAAAACACTTTAAAATATTTACCAGCTCCAGAAAGTAAAATAAACATTTTTTCCACAGAAAAATGTTTTTAAATGCTTTAAACTACATTTAAACTGATGGGAAAAAGAGAACTCTGTTTTAAAAGTACAGTATAGCCTTGTGACAGTCCTTTGAAACACAAACTCCAAGCTTTAAAATAACTTTCCTGAAGAGGATAGTATTAATAATCAACAAAAATAATTGAATGGAAGTTTTTTTTTCCAAAGGGAGCTTATCTGGCCAGCAAAAGAATAGCACAAAACAAACGTCAGTCCCCACTAGACTCACAGGAGCATACTGTTCAACAGCGGTAAAGCAATGAAGGGCTTGGCACCCAAACTCCTGTTTTAGTCAGTTCAGCTCAAGCTGCCTAACCGTTTGAATGTATGAAGGTGCCCCGAAGCAGCTATTATATCTTTGGCAAATTGGCAGGGTATAACCCATATAGCGAATGCTTGTGCACCACCGATTAATATGATGAACATAATAAAGTGTGAATTTGGTGCAGCTCTCAAGAAAAATAAACTGAAGCTGCTGCTGCTGTGAAATATGAGCAGCCAAGAAAATTTATTATGAAAAATAATCAGATGATAAAGAACTGAAAAGAAACAAGAAACAGGGAAAGATAACAATACATTCCCAAGACATTTTAAAGTTCCCTGAAATATCTACAGTTGTGTCCTGAGAGATCTCCAAAGTGGCAATACTAAAGGTGTTGCAGAGGGAAGGATGGAGAGAACATCAGCCAGAGGTGCTACAGAAGTCACCACATTCATTATTAGCTACAATGACACTGACAAATTGGTGTCCTCATCCAAAAAGTGTTCTAGAAGGAAATATCAAAGAGGCAGTCAGTTAGGTAAGACAACAACTCAAACACATTGAGAAATATGAAAATTAATGCTGCTAAAATAAAGCAATGCAATTTGTTAATTTACAGTGCAATATTAAATGTACTCACATGCTTTTTCTAATAACATTAATATAAGAAAAATGGAAAATAAACAGTATAAAATATGTACTATATTGTTAATGTTTTCAAGGATATCATTTAGTATTAGTAAATATTTTGCTGCTGAAAGAGGGAGGAATATAATGATTATTACCACATTTATCATAACTACCAGTATGAATGTCATGTGGTCCAGGTTCCTGTACCCCAGTATAAATGGCAAACCTAAAGAGATGACAACAAGTCACTTTGTTTCTGTCTCCATGATTTCTAATATATGCCTGCAAATGTTGGAATTGTAAGAAGACATAGCTCAATAAAACTAATTATTTTATGTGGTCCTCTCCATTGTATTAGCAAGTAGTCAGAGAAGGACAGACAAATGGCTAGAGATACAAAATGTCAGTACTAGTGTCATCTTTATGTAACGGAAGAGTAACAAATTGATTAAAACGTGGGATATAGTCCCCCCCCCCCGAGCGCCTGTTTATATCTGAACAAACTGGCCTGGTAAGTGCATCTGCTACAAGCCAAATACATTTGTATGTTACGAGATCTACAGCAGGAGTGAAAAGAGGTTTCATCACAAAGAGCAACTTTTTTATTTCATAACAGCTCATTCTTTCATATTGAATGTTCCAGTCAGAGTGTAGAGCAGACTTCATTCTCGAAGAAATCTGTGTAATGCTGAGATAGACATATGGGATTTGGGAAGGTGTTGACTTTCTCCCTTAATTGATTTAATCCTTTTCCACTAACCTACATGTATTGCTCTGTTTGAGCACTGCAAATGCAAGTGCCAGAACACAGGAGGACATATCACTTAATCAACACTACCTTTATGTGTCTTGTCCTCCGTGAGGAGAAGGCAGCCTGAGGGATAATTTTAGAGGCTGATAAAGAGCTCTTTAGTCAAATCTGAGAGGCTGCAGTGAATAATAGTGCATAGCTGCTCCAACTTGTTTCTAATACTCCTAGAATTAACATAAATATAATCCTGAAAGTCTTTCCATGTCCAGCTGCTAGGATTCAGTATGTAATATATTTTGAGAGACTGTTATTATATTTGGAGAAATGATACCCCCATCCATAGGGGAGTATAGGTTCATAGGTTCATACTAGGCTATCTGCCCTGGGGCAATTATAAGCCTAGCCCGATTCTGTATGGCTTACTCCACCCCTTGATTTAAGTATACTGTGCCCTTTTTAAGGTTTAGTTTACTGTGCCTCTGTCTAATAGTGACACGGGAGTAATCCCTGGGACAAACCTACGATCCCCCATCCACTTATCGAGATTCCTCTTGAAGAGATTCAGTGAGGTGCTCTGCCTCACATGAACTGGAATTCTATTCCAGAGCGAAGGGAGCCTCTGGGTTATGAACCTGTCCCTCCAGCAAGTTCTATTTATTTCTGTGCTGAGGTTCAAGTCCCTCGAGCGTGTGGCTCTAAGGGATTTAGATTTACTGAGGTGGAGCATGTCCATTAATTCTGGATTTGACATAGCTTTGTATGTCAGGCATAGATTGCCTCCACGTAGGCGGTATGCAATGGAGTAGAGCTGGAGTTTTTTTAACCGAGCAGCATATGGCATCTGTTTGAGACCCTTGATCCTCTTGGTGAGATACTTTTGGGGTCTTTATAATTGCTGCAGGTGTCGGGTAAGGTACATCCCAAAAGGGGCATTGTATTCTATGATGGGCCTGATGAGGGATGAATAAAGGGCACGATTACCTCTCTTGATCTAGATGTGAAACCCTTCGTGATGAGGTGGGCTATGTAGAAGGTCTTTCTAACCACTTTGGCAATGTGGTTTTCAAAGGAGAGATTGCTATCAATTTGGGTCCCCAGGTCCCTAATAACTTTCTCTGTACTTAATGGGTTTCCGCCTATGTGGTAATTTGTGGGCACATTGTTTTTGCCAAAGGGTATGACTATACATTTTTTGGCATTTAGCTTTAAACCATGGTGCTGGCACCAGTTATCTGTCTCTGTGAGACCTTTTTGAAGGATGTTTGTGTCAGCTGGAGAGTTGATTATGGCGCCCAGTTTGGAGTCGTCTGTGAACTTGGTGAGTCATAGTCCTCCCACGTTTGCCTGTACCTTGGAAAAGTATATACCGAACAAGAGTGGTCCCAGGACAGAACCCTGTGGGATGCCACTTGTGACCGGTTTCGAGTCTGACATGGCTCCAGCAACTCTCACTCTGTGGGTTCTGTCTTTGAGCCAGTTTGCGACCCATCTTGTGACATTAGGGGTTTATATTTAAGCTGGATAGCTTATCTATGATGCCCGAGTGGGGTATTGTGTCAAATGCCTTTGCAAGGTCCAGATAGGCTGTGTGGACTACCTTCCCTTCATCTATGGCTTTGGTGACTGTTTCAAAGAAGTCAGCCAGGTTCAAAAGGCAGGATCTGCCCTTGACAAATCTGAACTGGGTAGGATCTAGTGTCTGTAGGTCCCCAATGTCTTTGTTTATGAGCTCCATGATGATCCTCTCCATAGCCTTGCAGACTAAGCTAGTCAGACTTATGGGGGGATAGTTTCCAGGGTCCGTAGAGGCTCCACCTTTGTGAAGAGGGACCACTGCTGCTGTACGCCATTCTGTGGGCACATATCCTGTGGTGAGGCTGAGATTGTATAGCTGTTTTATTTGAGGAATTAGTTCCTGTTGGAGTTCATGTAGGACGCAACCTGGGATGCCATCTGGTCCCATGGAAGCAGTGTTTTTTGCTTTGGAGAGGGCAGCCTTCACCTGAGCATCTGAGATGTTTGGGAGGCAGCCCTCTGCTGGGATAGATACTTGCTCTTTTGGGGGGGAGGGGGTGGAGAAGTTTGCACTGAACCTGTCTGCCAGGATATTGGCGATGTCTGTGGGTTCAGTGTATTTTTTGTCGTTTAGAATCAACTCAGAACAAGTCTGGGAGTTGCATCCCAGGTTTCTAACATAACTGAAAAAAGCCTTATGATTGTCTTTGGTGTCCTGTGCAATTTTTCTCTCGAAGCTGGCCTTGGAGGATTTTATGAGGGATCGTAATTTTTTGCTAGTACTGATCAGAGATGCCTTCCCTATTAGGGATTTTGCTCTATCATGTAGTAGCTTCCTCCTTCTGTTGTACAGTTTATTTATGGCAGGGGTCCACCAGACCAGACGCCTGCCTTTGGATGATTGGGTCTTGGTTTTGTTTGGGATAGCATGATCCATGCATTCCTGGAGATGTCCGTAGAATGCATTTATATAGGATTCTGCAGTTGGGCCATAGTTTCCACTGGCCCTGGGGCCTTGAAGGATTCCACTTCGGTTTTGAGAAGTGAGAAGTTCGCTTTTGAGAAGTTTTTCACTGTGGTTTTCTGGGCTGGGGGTGGGGTCGGGATGTGGACATCCAGTGACATTAATTTATGGTCTGATCTTACCAATGAGGGATATACTTCTGGTGTGGAGCATAGCGTCCCCATGTTGGTAATGATCAGGTCTAGTATGTTGTCCCCTCTTGTGGGAGTGGTGACTAGTTGTTCCATAGCATTTGAGTTTATAATTTCCAGGAATCTTTGGACTAAGGTGCTGGGGCTTGAGTAGTGCTCCCAGTCAATGTTTGGGTAGTTGAAGTCACCCAATATAATGGTGTTCAGAGAGATCTTCATGTTCTCCAATGTTTTCTGGAAAGCCGAGTGGGATTCCTGACTTTGAGAGGGTGGTCTGTAGGATGCTATAAACTGAAAAGCAGTCTTGCCCACTGTTAGTTGCACATGGATGGTCTCCGATACTTCATGCAATGCCACTAACCTGGAGGTGTGGATATCCTTGATAAATATGGAAACTCCCCTCCTTTGTGGTTCGGTCTGGGTTTTGGGGCCGAAAAGCATGATATGAGGTATAGCCTGGTAGTGCTGGGGTGCTCTCTGGAGCCTTGAACCAGGTTTCTGTCACTGCACAGATATCGATGTTCTCCATACTGAGGAGAGCTTCGAGTGCATGCATCTTGAGGTTAAGACTTCTGGCATTTAGCAGCATTACCTTTAGTTTCTTGTTCCTTGTGCTGTCTATGGGGGTGGGTTTGACTTTTGAGCCTTGCCTAAAAAGGCACTATGGGGGTGGCAAGAGCCTTTGCCAATATCCGAAAGCCCAGTGGTGACAGGTGCAAGCCGTCCCTAGCAAAGCAACGTGGCTTGTCGAGCATGTCATCCCAGGCTGACAGACACTGGATCCCCTTTGAATGACACCAACATTTTAGCCAATTGTTAAAATCGATCATTTTGTCTTTGTACTGTGGCATCATTCTCGGTGAGGGTAAGATGCTGCTCAAGGTCAGGGTCATACCAGCCTGGGCTACATGATCAGAGAGCTCCTCTATGTCTCTTTTCATGTAGTCCAGGGAAGTACGTCTCAGGTCATTCACACCAGCATGTACAATGACTGAGTCATATTTGTATTTGCTTTGGAGTGACCTGTGTGCTTGCATTATGTGTCAGATCCTAGCACCCGACAGGCAGCTCACCGTGACCTTCTCTTTATTCAGCCTGGTGAGCAGGATGTCAGTGTGTCTGACAATAGAGTCACCTATAACAAGAGTATCAGGTGTGTTATTCAGCCTTAAGGGCTGCGGCTGCTTGGCACACTGACTTTGTGGGTTATGTGTTGTGTGTGTTTTGTTTTGAGGTAGCGTTTGCTTGGATGTCTGCTTTGGAGGTCTCTATTGCTTAGGTAGATTTTTATTTAGAGCCTCTGAGTATGTTTTTGTGTATTTATGTGTTTGGTTCGCTGATGTGGTGGGACTATGTGATACTGGAATTGTGTTGTGTGAGGTTACCTTCTCCTCCTGACTGGTTACACCAGTTTTGAGATGAGAGAGCTCAGCCTCCAGTTTGGCTAAATAGTTGCATCTCTCACATATATTTGAACCTGTTTGGAGGAGGAGAGGGTTGTCCGTGTACATGAGACAGTTGTAACATTGCCTCAAAATTCCCAGATTCACCAGCTGGACTGGAGAGGAAACCATTGACTGACCTTTGGACATGCTAGAGTAATAGGGAAACTGAATTTAAGACAGACCAATAGAGAACAGGGTAATTGTAGAGAGTATAAGAGTAAGTAGTGCTTCTGGTTTAATAGTGATAACTTGTAGGATTACTTAATTGGAACAGTGAAGGGCCTTAGAATGAGAATATGGTGTTTAAACCGAGAGATAGAGCAGTTCTAAGGGAAAAAGTGAAGAGCAGACTTTGTGGAGCCAGGAATAGTTTAAACCCAATTAGGCGGCACTGCCCGCTGTTGCACTATGCACAAAACCACGCAAAACCGCGCAAAAGAAGGTTTTAAGAGAGGAAGATGAAGGAGTTTTGGAATTGACCCAAAATGGCCAATAAAACTACAGTTTCAAGTCAGTAACCACTCCCACAGGGGCAGGCAGGCTGCTCAATGTTTTTCACTGCCACTGATCAACAGAGAGACTTCCCTTTAGCCCAAGCAAAAAATGGCCTCACAGAAACTTACAAACAGTTCAAGAACAGCAAGCCTGTAACTGAACTTTTTTTAAATCTCAGAAAAGTAGGAAAAAAGCAAGATTTTTTTTTGTTTTTTTTTCAGAGATAGCAGAGGTTCACAAGTATCAACAAGTTATAACAGTGCAGTAAAAGACCCCACACAAGAGTGCTAGGCCAAAGACAGATAAAATGCAAGTTTTGAGAAAAAAAACGATTTTAAAAATAAGTGCAAACAGGAAATTCAGTAAACAGCTCTAGGTTGTGCTCTAAATACAGTTACTAATGCAGAAATCAAATTTAACAAGCCAGAAAATGCTCAAAATAGGCGGCTATGCAGAAAAACTTAGCAAATAGAGGGAAAATACTTAAAATCTCAAAAGTGGCTCCTTTCTTCTCTCAGCGTTTTCTCCTCTTGGTGGGTGCTTCACCAACAGCCAACAAGCCTGAAAAGATGCCAAAACCACGAGGCAACCAGGTTTTAAGAGAGGAAGATGAAGGAGTTTTGGAATTGACCCAAAATGGCCAATAAAACTACAGTTTCAATTCAGTAACCACTCCCACAGGGGCAGGCAGGCTGCTCAATGTTTTTCACTGCCACTGATCAACAGAGAGACGTCCCATTAGCCCAAGCAAAAAATGGCCTCACAGAAACTTACAAACAGTTCAAGAACAGCAAGCCTGTAACTGAACTTTTTTAAATCTCAGAAAAGTGGGAAAAAAGCAAGATTTTTTTTGTTTTTTTGTTTTTCAGAGATAGCAGAGGTTCACAAGTGTCAACAAGTTACAACAGTGCAGTAAATGACCGCATACAAGAGTGCTAGGCCAAAGACAGATAAAATGCAAGTTTTGAGAAAAAAAAAACGATTTTAAAAATAAATGGAAATTCAGTAAACAGCTCTAGGTTGTGCTCTAAATACAGTTACTAATGCAGAAATCAACTTTAACAAGCCAGAAAATGCTCAAAACAGGCGGCTATGCAGAAAAACTTAGCAAATAAACAGAGGAAAAATACTTAAAATCTCAAAAGTGGCTCCTTTCTTCTCTCAGTATTTTCTAATCTTGGTGGGTGCTTCACCAACAGCCAACAAGCCTGAAAAGATGCCAAAACCACGAGGCAACAAGGTTTTAAGAGAGGAAGATGAAGGGGTTTTGGAATTGACCCAAAATGGCCAATAAAACTACAGTTTCAAGTCAGTAACCACTCCCAAAGGGGCATGCAGGCTGCTCAATGTTTTTCACTGCCACTGATCAACAGAGAGACTTCCCTTTAGCCCAAGCAAAAAAATGGCCTCACAGAAACTTACAAACAGTTCAAGAACAACAAGCCTGTAACTGACCTTTTTTAAATCTCAGAAAAGTGGGGAAAAAGCAAGATTTTTTTTGTTTTTTTTCAGAGATAGCAGAGGTTCACAAGTATCAACAAGTTATAACAGTGCAGTAAATGACCCCACACAAGAGTGCTAGGCCAAAGACAGATAAAATGCAAGTTTTGAGAAAAAAAAACGATTTTAAAAATAAGTGCAAACAGGAAATTCAGTAAACAGCTCTAGGTTGTGCTCTAAATACAGTTACTAATGCAGAAATCAAATTTAACAAGCCAGTAAATGCTCAAAATAGGTGGCTATGCAGAAAAACTTAGCAAATAAACAGAGGAAAAATACTTAAAATCTGAAAAGTGGCTCCTTTCTTCTCTCAGCATTTTCTTCTCTTGGTGGGTGCTTCACCAACAGCCAACAAGCCTGAAAAGATGCCAAAACCACAAGGCAACCAGGTTTTAAGAGAGGAAGATGAAGGAGTTTTGGAATTGACCCAAAATGGCCAATAAAACTACAGTTTCAAGTCAGTAACCACTCCCACAGGGGCAGGCAGGCTGCTCAATGTTTTTCACTGCCACTGATCAACAGAGAGACATCCCTTTAGCCCAAGCAAAAAAATGGCCTCACAGAAACTTACAAACAGTTCAAGAACAGCAAGCCTGTAACTGAACTTTTTTAAATCTCAGAAAAGTGAAAAAAAAGCAAGATTTTTTTTTCTTCAGAGATAGCAGAGGTTCACAAGTATCAACAAGTTATAACAGTGCAGTAAATGACCCCACACAAGAGTGCTAGGCCAAAGACAGATAAAATGCAAGTTTTGAGAAAAAACGATTTTAAAAATAAGTGCAAACAGGAAATTCAGTAAACAGCTCTAGGTTGTGCTCTAAATACAGTTACTAATGCAGAAATCAAATTTAACAAGCTAGAAAATGCTCAAAATAGGTGGCTATGCAGAAAAACTTAGCAAATAAACAGAGGAAAAATACTTAAAATCTCAAAAGTGACTCCTTTCTTCTCTCAGCATTTTCTCCTCTTGGTGGGTGCTTCACCAACAGCCAACAAGCCTGAAAAGATGCCAAAACCATGAGACAACCAGGTTTTAAGAGAGGAAGATGAAGGAGTTTTGGAATTGACCCAAAATGGCCAATAAAACTACAGTTTCAAGTCAGTAACCACTCCCACAGGGGCAGGCAGGCTGCTCAATGTTTTTCACTGCCACTGATCAACAGAGAGACTTCCCTTTAGCCCAAGCAAAAAATGGCCTCACAGAAAGTTACAAACAGTTCAAGAACAGCAAGCCTGTAACTGAACTTTTTTAACTCTCAGAAAAGTGGGAAAAAAGCAAGATTTTTTTTGTTTTTTTTTCAGAGATAGCAGAGGTTCACAAGTATCAACAAGTTATAACAGTGCAGTAAATGACCCCAAACAAGAGTGCTAGGCCAAAGACAGATAAAATGCAAGTTTTGAGAAAAAAAACGATTTTAAAAATAAGTGCAAACAGGAAATTCAGTAAACAGCTCTAGGTTGTGCTCTAAATACAGTTACTAATGCAGAAATCAAATTTAACAAGCCAGAAAATGCTCAAAATAGGCGGCTATGCAGAAAAACGTAGCAAATAAACAGAGGAAAAATACTTAAAATCTCAAAAGTGGCTCCTTTCTTCTCTCAGCGTTTTCTCCTCTTGGTGGGTGCTTCACCAACAGCCAACAAGCCTGAAAAGATGCCAAAACCACGAGGCAAAGAGGTTTTAAGAGAGTAAGATGAAGGAGTTTTGGAATTGACCCAAAATGGCCAATAAAACTACAGTTTCAAGTCAGTAACCACTCCCACAGGGGCAGGCAGGCTGCTCAATGTTTTTCACTGCAACTGATCAACAGAGAGACTTCCCTTTAGCCCAAGCAAAAAATGGCCTCACAGAAACTTACAAACAGTTCAAGAACAGCATGCCTGTAACTGAACTTTTTTAAATCTCAGAAAAGTGGGAAAAAAAGCAAGATTTTTTTTGTTTTTTTGTTTTTTCAGAGATAGCAGAGGTTCACAAGTATCAACAAGTTATAACAGTGCAGTAAATGACCCCACACAAGAGAGCTAGGCCAAAGACAGATAAAATGCAAGTTTTGAGAAAAAACAAACGATTTTAAAAATAAATGCAAACAGGAAATTCATAAAACAGCTCTAGGTTGTGCTCTAAATACAGTTACTAATGCAGAAATCATATTTAACAAGCCAGAAAATGCTCAAAATAGGCAGCTATGCAGAAAAACGTAGCAAATAAACAGAGGAAAAATACTTAAAATCTCAAAAGTGGCTCCTTTCTTCTCTCAGCATTTTCTCCTCTTGGTGGGTGCTTCACCAACAGCCAACAAGCCTGAAAAGACACCAAAACCACGAGGCAACCAGGTTTTAAGAGAGGAAGATGAAGGAGTTTTGGAATTGACCCAAAATGGCCAATAAAACTACAGTTTCAAGTCAGTAACCACTCCCACAGGGGCAGGCAGGCTGCTCAATGTTTTTCACTGCCACTGATCAACAGAGAGACTTCCCTTTAGCCCAATCAAAAAATGGCCTCACAGAAACTTACAAACAGTTCAAGAACAGCAAGCCTCTAACTGAACTTTTTTAAATCTCAGAAAAGTGGGAAAAAAGCAAGATTTATTTTGTTTTTTTGTTTTTTCAGAGGTAGCAGAAGTTCACAAGTATCAACAAGTTATAACAGTGCAGTAAATGACTCCACACAAGAGTGCTAGGCCAAAGACAGATAAAATGCAAGTTTTGAGAAAAAAAACGATTTTAAAAATAAGTGCAAACAGGAAATTCAGTAAACAGCTCTAGGTTGTGCTCTAAATACAGTTACTAATGCAGAAATCAAATTTAACAAGCCAGAAAATGCTCAAAATATGTGGCTATGCAGAAAAACTTAGCAAATAAACAGAGGAAAAATACTTAAAATCTCAAAAGTGGCTCCTTTCTTCTCTCAGCATTTTCTCCTCTTGGTGGGTGCTTCACCAACAGCCAACAAGCCTGAAAAGATGCCAAAACCATGAGGCAACCAGATTTTAAGAGAGGAAGATGAAGGAGTTTTGGAATTGACCCAAAATGGCCAATAAAACTACAGTTTCAAGTCCGTAACCACTCCCAAAGGGGCAGGCAGGCTTCTCAATGTTTTTCACTGCCACTGATCAACAGAGAGACTTCCCTTTAGCCCAAGCAAAAAATGGCCTCACAGAAACTTACAAACAGTTCAAGAACAGCAAGCCTGTAACTGAACTTTTTTAAATCTCAGAAAAGTGGGAAAAAAGCAAGAAATTTTTTTCGTTTTTTTGTTTTTTTCAGATATAGCAGGGGTTCACAAGTATCAACAAGTTATAACAGTGCAGTAAATGACCCCACACAAGAGTGCTAGGCCAAAGACAGATAAAATGCAAGTTTTGAGAAAAAAACGATTTTAAAAATAAGTGCAAACAGGAAATTCAGTAAACAGCTCTAGGTTGTGCTCTAAATACAGTTACTAATGCAGAAATCAAATTTAACAAGCCAAAAAAATGCTCAAAATAGGCGGCTATGCAGAAAAACTTAGCAAATAAACAGAGGAAAAATACTTAAAATCTGAAAAGTGGCTCCTTTCTTCTCTCAGCGTTTTCTCCTCTTGGTGGGTGCTTCACCAGTGAGAATGTCTTCACATTGTATACTGTGGATACGAACTTCATCTTTTTTTCTTGTTTTCAGCCCTACAAGTTACTTTTTGTACATGAGGCTAAGAAGGCGGCAAAAAAAAAATTACATAATACAAGGACTTGCATACTTTGGTGGTGACTCTATCATATTTTTGTTTGCTAGATAGGAGGTCATTGCCAGACCTATCTCCATATGTAAAGGATATCATAGCTGATATACTGACTAACACGGAAGACCCAAAGTTAAGCCCATTATTTATTTTTAAGGATGTGACATTCATGGAGCTGAGCCAAGACCCAGGTCTTACCTGATTCCACTGATGTGGTTAAAATACCCTTAAATAAAAAATGGGGTAACAGCAAAATGGCTAAGTTACTTAACTAAAGAAGGTGTGTTAGCTGTGTGAGAGAAGCTGTAAAAGTACATGGGGCAGAACAAACTAAGAGGAGAATGTGAAATAAATGTATCATAAAAGAAAGTAAGCAAACTGTGTATGCAAGTAACTATTTTAAATTCAACATGTGAAGCAATAATGCATATCCATACCTAAAAAAGTGAGTTAGCTGAGGTTGGCCACAAAACTACCTCACAAAAAGGATCCTAGGCCTTAAACACATGTCTTACAAGGACAGACTCAAAAAACTCCAGCTATTCTCTGTCTCATATCGTCTACTAACAGACAATCTCTGCTTAACTTACAAAGCCATGTCTGACCCAGCTTTGTTAGAAATGCTACATCTAAAGAAATCCCAATCCCTCCACACCACGCATTCCAGAGACATCAACCTCATTACCACAACTGACAGAACATGCTGGAGGGACAGGTTCATAACCTAGAGACTGCCCATGCTCTGGAACAGACTTCCCATACATGTCAAGCAGAGCACCTCACTGGCCGTCTTTAAGAAAAATCTTGATGAGTTGATGGGAAATAGAAAGTTCACCCCGGGCATCACTGCAGTGGCTGTACTTAATAGAGGTACTGGGAGCTAATGCTGGGCAGCATGATGCCGGGGCACTTCTATGGGCTAGGGATGTAAAGGCTCCAGGGCCATTAGCCTAGTACACACCTATGAACCCATGAGAGGAGGTGAGGATACATGTAAGAAAGGTAGAAATGTGGAGAGGTAGTCACAGATTTTTTAGACAGGGTGGGTTCAATTAATGGTGCAAGGAGAACAGCTGGTTCTTCAAACCTTGGGAAAATAAAAATGGCTTAAAGTAGAGAGAATAAGGTAATACACACAACAAATGTAAGTCTTGGACAAGTAGAATGAGCAATGCTTGCTGACGGTTCTTTTTATCTGTTTGTCTTATTCCACAGTGAAAGTTAACCTTAATGCACTAGACTACTATTTCTTTACTTTGACAGCAGGAATAGAGTTCCATTACAGCACTTTATTCTGCTTTATTTGAAATTAAATTCTTTAAATCTTCTTCTGAAACTATAACTTTATGTTAGATTCTTCTGTCAGAGAAGATGACATTTTTTGCTGAGCTTCTATAAATAGTTTAGTACTTAAGAAATAACTATTACTTAATTCAGTAATTTTTTAAAGCAAGGCTTTTTTAGTAGGTTAATTTTCATAGTTACTCAGAATTACTGTCAGAATTCTTGTAATTCTTGGCTACCTCTTGCAACACCGATCTTATGTTTTTTCTGTGGTAACATGTTTTTCCTTGGAGCAAGGTTATTACAGGTTGCAAGATACTGGTGACTATCTTAAAATTAATTTAGAAGGCCCCTTGTGCATACAGCTTAGGCACAGTTCTCATTTTCCATGGCTCAAACTGCAGTGCAAGCTGCTGGGAGGTCAGGCCCAGTGTCTTGATTACTTACTGGCTAGGAAAATCAGATTACTGAAACTATGTAGCAAATAATCTGTTTTAACTACATTCCTCCAATATTGCTTTTTATATTACCTCATAGTTCTGAAGTTATTGAAAAAACAGTGACAGTTATTGACTAGGGTAGTAAGTGTTTTCGCTCAATTCTCTATTATTTGACACAAAAGAAACACCTTCATTACTGCCCAACAAATAATTATCTATTCATTAGTGCTGAATATTACAGCATTTATGGTTTCCTGTTAGTTGCTGATTTTACACATCTGTCATCAAAATACTCATTTAAACAGGTAAGGAACATTATTAGGGAACAGTTTCCTATTTAAATTTTATCTGGGCTGCACAATATTGCTTGGCTAGCAGTATCAGCAGTCACCATGGCTTTCAATTGTATGATAGAGTCTATTACTATGAAAATCAGCAAGCAAAAAAAAATACAGGATAGATGATTTTTTTTTCATAGCATCTGTACTGTTACCTCTGTGGGAGAATGCTGCCACATTTCAATTACATTATGAAATGTCTTTTAGTAGAAAAGAAGCATTATTTGGAAAAAGATCAGTTAGTTGATGAGAATTATAATGAAATAACTGGTATTAACAACCAATTTAATTTTCCTATATGATTATAAAATCTGATGCATACATTGTTTGCACACAAGAATACAAACACAGCAATATCCCATCATTCTTAGAACACACACACACACACACACACACACACACACACACACACACGCACGCACGCACACACACACACACACACACACACACACACACACACACACATCAGTGAAATTTAAGGTGAATGTCTTTGGTTTAGAATTAATTTTGTAAAAGTCAAGCAATGTTTTGTGTCAAACCAGTTTGCTGGCAATAATACTGCTTGCATACAGGCAGAGATATCCTAGAAAATGCAGTGAGTTATCTATATTATTTAATTTCTTCTATTACATGATTACTTATATTCTCTCATTTATAATTGTCTTCAGTAGTTATTTACCACTTCATATCTGTAGATATAGCTTTGCCTAGCTAGGTTACATTTTGTTTTGCTTCTTACCTTATTGAAAAGTTAATTTTATAATACGATTATGAGTAATAAAAGCAAAATCAAATGTCTGCTTTCAATATCTTACCAAATAAGATAGAGTTTGTGCTGTTTAATAAGACTATACCATTTTAAGAAGGAATATTCTGCTGATGTAACTGAATACCTGTTTTAGGTAGTTGTGCATTGAGGCTGAGGTGTATTTCTTGTATACAGGCTATGCTAACATAGCTTGTAAACTCTTGTCACATTTGAATAATGAGTATTTATGCATTGCTTAACTGTCAAAGGAAGTGAGGATTCAAATGAAAAATGGTTCATTGATTTATTTGGAGCTATCATTCATAATCATATATAATGTAACAAAGTATAACAGATTAAAAGGTGTCAAGTCCATAGCAGTTCTGTATTACTGCCTGTAAAAACTGCCTCTCTTTTTACAGTCTTAGGTTGTCTCAGTCCTGAATTCCTACAGTTCTTTCATATTTGTTCATTCCAAGTGATCCCCACTAAGCACATCTTTCTTGTTCATAGGTTCATAGGTTCATAGGGAGGTACTAGGCTATTGGCCCTAGGGCCTATATAAGCCTAGCCAAAAGGGTACCCTGGCTTTTGCCACCCAAGGACATTATTTTCCTGTGTCCCTGTTGAGCAGAGCCACAGAAGTGATCCCCGGGGTGAATTTCCTATTTCATATCCAATCATCAAGATTTTTCTTGAAGAGTGCTAATAAGGAGCTCTGTTTGACATAGATAGGTAGTCTGTTCCAGAGTATGGGAAGTCTCTGGGACAGGAATCTATCCCTCCAGCATGTTCTGGTTATTGTGATGACAAGGTTTAGGTCCCTAGAGCATGTAGCTTGGAGGGATTGGGATTTCTTTCAGTGGAGCATGTCCAACAGCTCTGGGTTTGACATAGCTTTGTATGATAGGCAGAGATCGCCTCTGAGTAGGCGATATGCGACGGAGTAAAACTGGAGTTTTTTGAGTCGGTCTGCGTAGGGCATCTGTTTGAGGCCGGTAATCCTCTTTGTGAGGTATTTCTGTGGCCTCTCCAGTTGTTGTAGATGTCTTGTGAGGTACATACCAAAAGGGGCGCTATACTCTATAATGGGTCTAATGAGTGATGAGTAGAGGGGAACAACGACCATCTTCAGTCATGATTATTGCCAATGTAAGTACGGCATTTGTAGTGATAGGTCACTTTCATGCTGTCACTAGCCTTTCAAAAAATGCTTCTTTAGGTCACAACTATTCATGACATTCTTAGTTTCCATTTGTACCCACAGGAACATATTTAACCATTCAAGTTAACTAGCTGCCATAATTCACTTGTCTTGGCTATTTTAGGAATTTGACGTTTTATGTAATATTCAAACTATATGTGCACATTTAAATTATATACATACTTAGTGATTTCAAACACTTTTTTGTAGAAACTGTTGTGTTGCCTCAAGTAATTGTTGTCAGGGTTTACTGCATTAACTCAAGTCACTCTTTGTTATTACTGCTGTCAGGACTCCAAAAATTAATGCTACTTTTATTGTTAAGAAGTCACTATGATTATTCCTAAGCTGAAATATCTGCTTGTCAGGTAAAGTAGTTTGACTCACCCCACTTCTATAGTAATTTCTCCAAGTGTATTTTCCCCTGGTTTTATATTCTCTCTTTTCTTTACTCAGTTTATAGATCACAACCTTAGATTAATACTTGTATCATCATGTGCATGTATTTTATTTCCTTCTCTGCTCACGTTCACATTTATGTATATAAATTAGTTAACCTTGGCATAGCACTGATCCACGTGGATCAGTTATGGGCCAGCCTGATATATACACATTAAGTAAAGAATACTGAAACAATATTGGTCAGATGGTAGTTAAAAAAATAGTAAAATTAGGAAGATGAATAATAAGAAGCAAGCCTAGACTGACACATCAAACTTCATCGACAAGATGAGCCTGCACAGGATTCCTGCTTTGATGCCATATTGGAGCAGACAAGCTTCAAGGCAGATTCCTCAGGCACTTTAATTGTAATCCTTTCTTATGATATTGTACATGACAGTAGTCCTTTACTGTGGACCCAGTTATATTTTTTACAACCTTATCAGCACTTTTATCTTATAACCCTGTTCATCAAAATTCTGTGATTTACAAATACCTGTAAAAGAGCAGCTGTACCAATATTCCTCCCAAAGACATGGCTCTCACTAGCTTGGGTAGTTATCCAACAGCAGAACAGCATAGCTTCATATGGGAAGTTTCATCCCATTCCAGCATCCTTCAACATGACGGGAGGGGTTTACCTCCCCTAACCACTAGACTTAGGAATTGTTTTTCTGTCACACTAGAATGGCACAAGGTGATGCCCTAGTGCATTTTTCCTATCTTACTCCATTGCTTTCCATGTAATCCCACCTTTAGCTTCACCATTAGATTTGTAGAAAAACATGGCAAAGGGGCAACGTTTCTTGGTTTTTTCACAGTTGCTCATACCCAAAACATCAGTGCTTCGGCGTCATAACTTTGGGTGTCAGTGGATCTAGTAAATGCCTTGATCTCCCAGATCTGAAGCCTTGTTAATACTGACCTGTAGTAATTGTCCTATTGCAGTTTCTCATCTCTAAATCAGAAACAAATGACAGATTACTTCCAGGCTATGTGGTGTAAGGGGATAAAGCCAGTACTATTACTCAAAAGAGGTTACTGTTTGATATTCTGAGGCTGCTGGTACAAGTCCCAGAACAGATAGACCGAATGAATAAAAATGCTGAATACATGTACAAAGTCTGATAATGTTGTTTCTCAGAGGATTTTCTTGCTCTAAGGTATGGCTGTTCTGGAATTGTAGGGGGTTGATTCCACATTGGGGACACAGGGGGCATGCCCCATCAGGGAAGTGGTGGGTTTGTCCCCTGCAAATAACAACATTAAAGGAGAACAATGATGTTCAATATTCACAATTCTCCTAGATTTTCAGACTTTTTTGTGTTCAATATTCACTATTCTCCTAGATTTTCAGACTTTTTTTGTGTTCAATATTCACTATTCTCCTAGATTTTCAGAATTTTTTTGTAAAGCCAGGGTTTACAGCTATGAGTTTCAGGATTACAATGGGAAACCTTCAGATGTATGGCAGGATAAAGTAGGTATGAGAAGTAAATCCTGGTTAGTCTACTCTGAGAGAGGAACTGCTGATCTGGTGCCATACCTATCAAACTCTTAGCAAAAGAAATCTGAAAAAAACTAAAATAATGGGGAGACAAAGACCCCAAGATAGGGAAAGATTTTAAATGTTGCTCTTATAAACTTAGAAAGTTGTTAGACTAACAGGATTTGTACTACCATTTATTTTCTGAAGGATATGATGTCTGAAACTCACTTGCCATAATGTTTAAAGTCTTTGCCTCCCATGCACAAGGTACAAGGTTTGATCCTGACCTCCGGCCAAGCTCTGTTTGGAGTTTGCATGTTCTCCCTGTGTCTTTGTGGGGTTCCTCCCACCTCTGAAAAACATTCTAAATGTTTTCATCTCAAACTTACCAATCAATGGAGCTGTGGGCAGCAGCACAGATACTACATGGTGCCTTATAGGAGGGAAGAGTTGCATAGACCAACCACTTTGGGCATCTATTGTTATGAGCAATATCATCAAGACAGGAGAACATGGATTACAGACTGTGTGCTAGCCACTCAGTGGTGTAGAATATGGCTCAGGGTGATTTGGTCATGTTAACTAATGTCAACAAATGGCATGGGTATTTGCCAGTGATAAGGGGTTGAGGACCCAGCCTACTCCAACCAACGCCATTAGGGAAGGGGTGTATATGCCCCTATTGGCCAATGTGTACCCACCATAAAGCCCAGCAGCCCAGGGTCAATAAGCTACTGGCCAGTTGGTGTCCAGCTAACCAGCCTGGGTTACCTGGGGTAGCTGTGTTGAGTGCAAGTAAAAACAATCAACCTGCCAAACAGTTCACTGACAGAATGCAGCTTGGAAGTGTATGGCATGATGGTACAGAGGAGGCTGGACATCCTATGTATCCAGGAGACAAGATGGAAAGACAATGCAGCAAAGTCACCTGGGTTGGGATCCAGGGTCTCCTATTCAGGAGAAGGTCAGGCTAGAAATTGTGTGGGAACTTTGAGAGAGTGCCTTCAGAAGGCAGTGAGTAATGTCATCAGAATTAGAGACAGACTCATGACAATCAGACTCCAGTGTAATGATAGTGAAGAAAAGAGTGCATTCAGACAGCAGTTGCAGGGTCTACTTGATAAAACAGTAAAACATGAATTGTTATTGATAATGGGTGACCTGAATATACATATCGGGACAGACATAACAGGCTATGAGGACTGCCTGGGTCCACATGGGTGGGGCAATGGGAATAAAGAAGGAGAGGCCATTCTAGACTTCTGTCTGGCAAATGAGAGACAGTCTCAAGATCACATACAAGAGTGGCCAACTTGCAACTCAGGTGGACTTCTTCCTAGTAAGGGAAGAGCACTGGGGTGCAATCAATGATTGGAAATTCATCCCCAGTGAAGCAGTCATCCCACAGCAAAATTAGCTGCAAGTAGTGGCAAGAAAAGGCTCCAAGCTCAACAGTGACCAGGCTAAAGACCTGGAAATTGAGTGGAGAGAAAGTACATTTCAATGAATTACTCAGGGCTCTAGCACCCCAACAAGAAGAGGAAATAGGTGGAGCTGAAGAAGAATGGCAGCACCTCAAAACAGCATGTGTGAGGACTAGAAAACAGATAACCTGCCAAGCCAGGTATGGAAATAAGGTACACAGGGAAAGCTGGTGGTGGAATGTTGAAGTTCAGGAAGTCATCAAAAGAGAGAAGGAGTGTAATACAAAGTGGGAGATAGAAAACACAGACCAGGCTAGGAAGGAATACTGGTTGGCTAATAAAGAAGCTAAGAAAGGAGTTGTAGTAGGAAAGAACAGGACATCAGAGGCACAATACCAACGTCTGGAAAATGACTCAGTAGGTGGCACAAAAAATCTATATCAGGTTGCAAGGTAAAGGCAGAAAGATGAAGACAGTCAGACACCCTTCATAAGGGATGCCTGCAACAACCTGCCCATCAGTCCTCAGGACATCAAAGGCAGATGGAAGGAGTATTTCCAGCAGCTCCTGAATGAATAACCCCCCCCATAAGCTGTACTGCCCCAGACACAGCCTACAATGAGAGAAGAAGAGGAGTCCACCCTAGAAGAAGTAAGAATGGCACTAAAAAATGAAGTCAGGGAGCGCAGCAGGCTCAGATGAGGTCATGCAGATATGATAAAGATGCTGGGTGAGATAGGGGAGAAATGGCTCCTGAGGGTACTCATAACAGTGTGGAGAAAAAGGGTTATCCCAGATAACTGGAGAAAAAGCATCCTTGTACCAGTGTTCAAGAACAAAGGGGACATCCACAATTGTGGGCAGTACAGAGGTAGCAAACTCCTGTCACACTACATGAAATTTCTGGAGAGGGTGATTGATAAACAGATATGCAGTGTAAGAAAGGAAACGAGCAGTCTGGATTCAGATCAGGATCCAACACAACTGACCCTATGTTTGCAGTGAGACAGATAGTTGAGAAGAAGCTAGAGATGAGGAAATACTCCAACTGGGCATTCCTAGACTTGGAGAGAGCATATGACAATGTTCCAAGTAAGCTGATTTGGGCAGTACTGCAGTGGTTTGAAGTCCCAGAGACATTGGTAAAATTAGTGCAACCTATGTACAAAGACCCAATGACTCAAGTACAAACAGCATTTGGTCTCATAAAAGGGTTCCCAGTGGGAATGGGTGGGCACCAGGGTTAATCTCTGAGCCCACTGCTGTTCATACTTGTGATGGACTACATTAGCAAACAGGTCAGCAGGGAGAGATCAGCAAAATTGCTGTATTCAGAAAATGGGGCATTGCAGGCAGACTCTGAACAAGAACTTCAGCAAAGGCTAGGGAAATAGAATGCAAAACTGAAGACACATGGGATGAAGCTAAGTCCAGATAAGGCAGTGATAATGGCAGCAAACTGGGGAAATCAGAAGAAGCTGAGATAGAAGGGAAGATAGTGGAACAGGTAAACAGCTTCAAGTATCTGGGAGGGGTAATTGAGGAGAAGGGAAATCTGAATGAGGAGGTCAAACCTAGAATCAGAGGGACTGCAGCCAAATGGCATAGAGTGTCATCAGTAGTGTATGACAGATGAATGTCAAAGAAGTTGAAAAGTAAGGTGTACAAAACAGTGGTGCGACCTGTACTACTGTATGGTACAGAAACCTGGCCAGTAAAGTCAGAGCAAATGAGGAAGCTAGAACTGATGGAAATAAAGTGCCTGAGAAGGGTGTTAGGATGCACACTGTGGGATAGATGAACAAATGAGGACAAAAGAGCAGAAGCTAAAGTAGTTCCAATTGCAGAAAAGATACTGAGCCAGAAGATATAGAAAAACTCCTGGCTGATAAATTCAGCTCCAACATTATCCCTCTCTCCCCCTCAACCTTCCTTCAGGAAATATCATCAAATATAACTCTGCCTATTATCACTAGGGAACAGGTCCTTAATGCACTGCCTAAGACCAAGAACACTGCATGAATGGGACCAGACAATATCCCAGGATGCCTTCTAAATAGCATGAAACATGGGCTATCAGGGCCTCTGGAATTACTGTTTAACTGTAGCCTCCAAACAGGCTTCATGCCACATGAATGGCGAAAGGCCGCAATAATCCCTGTGCACAAAGGTGGGCCATCTAGAGACCCTGGAAACTGGAGACCCATAAGTTCCACCAGTCTTATATGTAAAGCCATGGAAAGAATTATCATGGATGTCATCCATCCATGGTAGCTATCATATTGACAACATACCCCTTAGAGTTGACCCAGTAGTCAGGGACTTAGGGACACACATAGATATTAATCTAGCCTTTGACTATCATGTGTCTACAGTAGTGAGGAAATCATTCTATGTTGCGCAACTTATAAACAAAGGTATGGCATCTAAGTCCAAAGAATTCATTCTTCCACTGTATTCGGCATTCATCAGACCTATCATTGAGTACAATACCCCCTTTGGTATGTACCTAACAAGGCATAGCCAACAACTGGAATGTCCACAGAGGTTCCCCGCTAAAAGAATACAGGACGTAAGTAAAATGTCCTATGCAGATCGTCTCAAGAACCTATCCATGCATTCTGTCTCCTACAGGCTTTTGAGGGAATATCTATGCCTGGCATACCAGGCATTGTCATTCCCACTCTGATGGACCTTCTGCATATACACAAAACAAACAACACCAGAATTACCCATACTAAAGACTTAAATCTTGCCTGTGATATAAATAGGACCTGCTGGAGAGATAGGTATGTATCTCAGAGACTACCCCTTCTATGGAACAGGCTTCTCATACATGTGAAGCAGATTTCCTCCATAACTAAGTGCAACTTGGATAATTGGATGGGAAACTGGAAATTCATCCCTGGTCTGGTACCTATATCTCTAATGGACACAGGTAACCTGCAAATGGTACATCTCCCAGGCCCATGCTTACACTTATCAAGGGTATCAGAACTTGTCAAAGATTTGGGATACATGGCTAGGCTTAAAAAAGCCCTTGTGGCCATTAGCCTAGTAAGCACCTATGAACCTATGAAAAGAGAACAGATTGTGTTGGTTCAGGCACATGTGCAGAAAAGCAGAGAACAATTTGGTGAAGAAGATTTGGGACAGACGTGAAGAAGGTAAGAGGAAATTAGACTATCCAGCAAAGAGGTGGATGGATTGCGTAAAAGAAGATCTGTGATAGGCATGAGTGTTGAAGAAGGCAGGAGTGTGACATTGAAATGAGAGAGATGGAGACAGTTAATGTGATACTCCTACCGCATGCAGAAAATGGGAAAAAGGGGATTGATGATGATGAAGATGAAATCTGAAACTCAAACGTGTGTCATTATTTACTGACTTCAATCCCTGATGATTTGCCAGAAAACTACAAATTTCATGAGGAAAAGACCATAAATATGATGCAAAAACCTGTATGTTCTGTAAAACATTGGACAGTTGAGAGATACATCTGGTGCCTATTTTTCCATATCTAAATCAAATAGCCATAACCAAAGATGTGGGCTTGACTTACCAAGCTGATGATGTCAATCCTCATTATCAAGTAGTGGGCGCTGTCAGATGCAGGGGGGGTGGCATAGTATAGTGATGTAGGAGCACATGTCAGTTTCCAAAGGGACTTGTGTCATTAGACAAAAAAAAAGATGGCTGTATGAATGACAGCCATCACCTTTGTCCCTTGCCCTACAAGGAATGAACTGCTGGATTGATAATAGAAAGCTGTGCTCAGTAGACAATGAGCGGACAAAAAAAACATACAAAAATACAGATTTGTTTTCCACTAAAAACAATTGCAACTTGCTTTCTGGCCATTAGTTGTCAAACACAGACTTATGAAACATCAGGGTGCATATACTGTATAGCTGGATTATTTATTTATTTATTCATTTCTATCATTTTATTTTGTTTACCAGGGTGTAGCACTGATTTTATTGGATCGTTTTCAGGCTCAGACTAGAGAGTAAGAAACAACTGATGAGATTACATAAACATAAAAAAATTGTAATTACAATGTGTAGAACTGCAATCCAGTTAGTATTTATATACTGTCGTTATAACTAAAAAACAAACTGTCATATGTATGTTCAAGTTGGCAAATACTCAACATACATTAGTTACACTTAGTAATAATGTATACCATTGGCAGTATCCTGCATGGATGCATGATTAGGAAATTGGTGGTAACAAAATGAAAGGAAGTACATGGGTACCGTGGTAAAGAGTGGGGTTACTAGAGCAGATGGATGCAGGGAAAAAGAACAGATGAAAGTAGTAAGATAATTTCAGGAAGTAATGTGAGAGAATTATTCGAGACAAATATGATCACTAGCCATTTAGAGAGACGTAAGTAGTCACTGCTCTGATTCGTCTGCCTTTTTCAAAGGAAAAAAATGTCTAAATAATAATGAAAGCATCAATTCACATCTACAGTGTGTTAAAAGCTCCACTATTTGTGCTAGTTAAAGACCATAAGATGAATGGGCAAGTAAATGTATGATATGTATGAGACAATGGGAAGAAAGCAAACATTAATTCTGAGAAGGAAATGATTCCTATGAAATACAAGATATATCCCATAAACCACAGCAGTCTATAACTCAAATTTCAGGGAAGCAGCAAGGTGAATTCAACAAGAGTGAATCGCCTGTTTAGTAAAAAAAATAATAAGGAACTCATCCCATATCCTCAAGGGAAGAGAAGGCTTTGACATTTAAGTAGCATGTCAATCACAATGCAATCAATCAAAAGCATGGAAGACGTTAACTATCAAATAGAAAAAAGCAGGAATATCCTCAGAACATCTTCCAAACTTCCTTATTACACTATACTTCCAAACAGTCTGCTTGGAATTGCTACTCCGCACTAAGCTAACCAGATGCAAAGTTTATTCACTCAAATAAACATAGACTCTAATCTGTTCAGTGCAAATCGCCCATCTCCACTCCTCTGTAGACCAGGAGCTCCAACACCATACATCTCAACTGCCCAGAGTTTTGCACAATGTCTAGATTTTTTCCTGTTATTGTTGGTCTATTCCTCATAAAACTTGTGGTTTCTGACAAATCATTTACAAATCATTGAGGACTGAACTCAGAAAATGATGACAGACATGAGTTTTAGACTTCATATCCTTCAGTTTGTATGAGAATTATTTAAAAACTGTCTTTATTTTTGGGTCTTTGTCCCTCCATTATTTATGGTTTTGTCCAGGTTTCTTGCTCTAAGAGGTTGAGAGGTATGTCCACCACACAGATTCTGAAATCAGCAATGTCTGCTCCATGAAAATCCATCACATGCATTGCCATAACACTTATAACATTTACAAGAAATACGTTATCTGGCAAGCATCTAGAAAGATAGGAGAAGCCAGATTAAGAAAGTTAGAAGAGAGACTGGAAAAGAATTGTCATTTTGGGCAAAGAGGATTCCTCTCTGGTTTTCGTTCCTATATAATACTCTAGTTTGTGTAATGAATGTTTGTTAAAATTACTACTATTACAGTTTGCCTATGACCCAGGCTGCGGCTAAAAGGATTCTTGGACTAGGTTTTAGAGATCTCACCTAACTGGTTAACAAATATAAATCAATCAATAAATAAATAAGTGAGAGAAATAAGTCAGTGTAATTGGCATATTGTATTTACAGACTTAGATTCATGCAACTTACTTCCTAAGAATTCTAGTTTTTCATACAGGAAGCCATCAGCATTATTGAAATCTTGTTTTTTGAAGTGAGTCCCTTAAAGCAAAAGGCTTTCATGGAACAGGGACATTTTCATTTTCCAAATGTAAGGTTTGTAAAATGGCATATAAAAATGAGTTAGTGATTAATAGGAAACATTTTGTAATTAAAAGTTTTTTATTTACAGAAGCATGCTTGTGATTTATGGGATTTATTGCAACAGCTGTTGTCTAACTGCACCCATGATTAAGCTTAGCTGACAAGAGCATGTACATATGTGGTATTAAGAAAAGAAATTTGTCAAACCCTGTAATAATGCATGTTATGAGATCTCATGGAGGACATGTCACTGCTGTCATGCTCTGCACATCAGAAACTGAAAATTCAAGGAAAGATAGAAAACATACATTATGTAGACCAGAGTCAATGATAATTACAGATATACCACTATACATTCATCTGGCTTGATCATGAATATTCAGCTGCAACAACCAATTTTTGAAAAGAGTGGATTCCTTAACAGGAAGATGTCCAGGTATTCTTAGAAGAGTCTGCCCAGATTCTTCCTTACGTCAGCATAATAGCCAGAACAGATGCTCGAGACAACAATTCCCTCTGTATGACATGCCACTTTTTTGGTTGGTAAGGCTGCAGCCCTCTCAGTTATATACCATCTAGTTACATAACTGGTCTTTTAATTAAACCATGCAGAAATCCTCTCTACCTAACACACCTGACTTATTAAAGCAACAGTTCAATTAACAGCTTTTCTACACACTAATTACATCAGTTTTAATGCAAAAGTTCTGTTTACATTTTTATATACCATGTTTACATTATTTTACATCATAAATGAGAACTACATCAGGGTTAGCCACCTGGCAGTATAAATGCTGGCTCTAGGTGATATGGTCACATTGACTAATGTTGATGTGACACCCCAACCCTATATAAAAATGAGAAAAAGTGGTTTGATGATGATGATGATAACATCCCCATGAGAAACTATTTTGGTGAGAACTCTCACACTATGTTACAATATACATTTGCATGATATGCCAATCACAGTGGGTGTAAAAGGAGCTTCAGCTTGCAGAGTACCTTTTTATTCCATGACGGCTCACTCTATCAAATTAAAAGTTCCAATCCGATTGACCTACACTGTGTTGAATGATGAAGGTAGTGGATCACATTTTAATATGGAATCTCTTCATCAATAAGAACACTGGAGGCATATGGGATTGAGGAGGGTATTGACTTTCTACCTGGATTAAGGCCTGATTTTTTCCTTTTTCATTAATACCCTAGCAGATTATATTCAATTTGAAAGTAAAAGTAGGGATGTTTGCAGTCTTTCATCATTAGTTTGTAGGCATTCCTGCATTCCCTGTAAGACTACCATGAAGAACTGTGGCTGTGTAAGATGGAGCTTCCAGGATCTATCACACTTTACAAAGCTGGGAACTAAGTTATTTCATTATCCATGTTAAATGTGTTTTTTATCGATGCTTCACAGTAGTCAACTATTACAGCGATCCCAGTCAGGGTGGTGCTGAAGTAAGAGACAGTTTTATCAATAAAATCAAATAATTAATACCTTTACCAAAAATAATTAATATCGTTACCAGTCAGCCTTGGAGAATAACTGCTTGAAAGCTTCCAAGCTGCTTCATGTAGCAGACCTTGGGAAGTGTTTGTGCTCTAGGATATTGCTTGTTCTCCCATGCTGCAAAGGGGAGAGAATGATCACCATCAGTATACCTGCAGCACATATATTTTGGTAGGAAAGTGGGCTATCCATTTAAATATGCTAATTTCCCAGGAGTCCTGGTTAACTTGAATTGGAGTGTGATTTGAATTAGACTGAAAAGGGTAGCCTACAAACAAAGAGATGGGTCAAAACATTTGCTCCAGTCAGTAATGAGGTCACCATTAGAAACACTCTTGCCTTGTTGTTATCAGTTATGTAGTAGATGGATCTGTTTAAAAATATGAAAACATAGTCTAGAAAAATGCAGAGATAATTGATTTTAAGATATCTAGTCTAGTCAACCCACTATTAAAAAGTCATGGTGACCATTAAAATTGGGAAGGTGAATGGGGCCATTTGAGCATAAGGACAACAGTACCACCTGGATCCTTGTGTGTCTTTTTCTTTCTGAAGACATTGAAGTCTGGTGAGTAATGTCAGAGTTTGATGGAGAATCTTCAGCCACATGTCTGCTATACTGAGTGCATCCAAGAAGCTGAGGCGAATGTGGGCATGTAAATGCTCCAACTTGTTTCTAATACTCATAGGTTTCATATACATATTTTTAGTCCTAAAAAGTCTGTTCATGCTCAATTCCTAGGATCATTTAGTTTGAAAGACTGTTATGATATATTAATATACCAGTTTATGGCTTGGAAGAATACCCCCCACCCATAACAGCATAGGATATCAGCCTTACAAGTTACTTTATGTGCTTGAGGCTAAGAAATTGCTAATACCATTGACATAATACAAGAACTTACATATATCAATGGTGTCCACATCATATCGTTGCTTTACTTGATATGAGACTATTGCCAAGTCTTCCATAATGGAAGGATGGAATGGCTGATATACCAATTAACATGTAAGACACAAAGGTAAACTCATTATTTACTATTAAGTTCATCCAGCTGACCCAGGATCCAGGTCTGAGAGAGAAACTGTAACAGTATTATTAAAATGCTTTACTTACTTGTTTTGTATTTGATATATCTTTTTAATATTTAATTTCATTAAACACACACACACACACACACACACACACACACACACACACACACACACACACACACACACACACACACACACACACACACACACACACACACAAACATATGTTTTCCCTTGGCTAAGACTGAAAACCAATCAGTGCTCTACTACAATTAATATATAAAAATAAATCAATCAATAAATAAATAAATTAAAAAATTAAAAGTGGGAGCAGAGGTGTTGAGAAGAGGTGAACATACTGAATGTCAGAATGGATAGAACAGAACAGTGAGGTAAGGAGATCAATTTGTTTTCTACAACAGAGAATATAAATCCCGGGGGGAATAAGAATAACTTATAAGTAGTGGAGATAATTAGGTAATAGACACAACAACAGGAAGTCCTAGGGAAGAAGAAACAGTACTGCTGTCTGACTGCCACCATAGGAGTGGTGTTACTCCTGTACTTTTGCGAAAGGAATTGAGTTCCGGTACTTTCTTCTGCTGGTTTTTGAAATTACATTCTTCTGAAGCTCCAGCCTTAAATTAGATGCTTCTGTCAGAGAATGTATGACATAGTTTTGCTACAATCTTAAAATAACCCAGTTTTGAAGAAATGGTTATAACCAGACACAATAATTCTAAAAAGCAAGAGATTTTATTAGTCATTTTTCATAGTTATGCATGTTAGAATTATTTTAATTCTTGACCACCACTTCCAACACTGACCTTATTTTTCTATCGTGACACATATCCTTCACTGAAATAAAGTTATTAATGGTTACAAGATACTGGCAACTATTTTTATTTTATTTATTTATTTATTTTACATTTGTTAACCGGGCTAGTCCAACTGGAATTATTTCCATTTTCAGCAGAGGCCCGGGGAGAAAAGCTCCACAAAGACATAGTAACTAATTACATAAGATGCAATAAAGAGAACTATGTTAAAATAATTTATAAGGTCCGTCCCCTTTGCCTACAGAGTAGGTACAGTTCACCTTTTCATTGCATTTCAAACTAATAGGAAGTCAAGCCGCATGTCTTGATCACTTGTTTCCAAGGAAAATAGGATTACTGAAACTGTAGCAAATAATCTGTTTTAACTGTATTCCTCCAATGTTATTGTTGTATTATATCTTACTTCTGATATTAATGGAAAATGCTGATTAGTATTGACTCATTTAGTGAGTGGTGCCTTGTTGCTTTCTTTCCCCAGTTTTCTGTATTATTTCACACAAAAAATATCTTCTTCATGGCTACACAACAAGCAATTATCTGCTCATAAGCTCAAGATTCATACTCTTCTCTTCAGACTGCTCACATCATGCGTGTGGCCATCGAAACAGTCATTTAAACAGGTAAGGAACATTACTGAAGTAAGACTGTTAATAGTTTACCATACTCATTTAAATTTTATCTGTGTTACACAATGTTGTTCTGCTAGAAACGTTTCTTTTGTGAGAGCTGTGTGAGAATGTAGCCATATGTTTGAATTATTTTATGATATGCCATTTAGCAGAAGAGAAACACGATTTTGGAAAAGGTGGATCATTCACTGTTCAGAATTACAGTGAAAGCGATGATATTACCATATAATATGTGACAGATGTTTCATGACTTTATCCTATTACGTGTTATGCTACTTACATAACGTTTCTAACAAATTAGAAATTCTGTTGCAAATATTGTTTGCATACATGAATATAAATACAAAAATGTCTCACATTTCCTAAAAACCCACATCTATGCATTTTAAGGTGAAACTCTTTGTTTTAGAATTCATTTTCTAAAAAGAAAAGCAATGTTTTGTGACAATTTACTGCTAATGGTACTACTCGTGCAGACAGAGCGTACTAGAAATATTGTGAATTAACTATTTTCTCCTGCTGTTTATTAATTACATGATTACTTGTCTTCTCTCACATTTATAATTATCTTCAGTAATTTTTCCCACTTCAGACTCTTAGATTTAGGTCTGTCTAACTATGCTGTCTTTTATTTTGATGTTGTTTTAGTTATATTGTGTTTACTATATTAAGAAACTAAATGTTATAATATAGCAATTGTGTGTAATACAAGTAAAATCAAATGTTTGCTTTCAAATTCTTAATAATAGTAATAATAATAAGAAAAAAGAATGTAGTAGTTCACAGAAGTACACTGTTTTAGGAATGACTGTGCTGCTACTATTGCATACATGTATACCCTGTTTTCTAAATTTTGCCAAATGTTTGGGTTACTAATAACATGGTCCCATATATAAGATGTGTTGCTAGAGCATACAAAGCTATTCTGATACATCTGTGTGCTGAACAAAATTTCTGCATTGCTTAAAGTAACTCATTGATTTGTTTGAAACTAACATTCTTTAGCATGTTTAGTTTGTTTGTTTGTCTTTCGGCTTTTTCCAGTTAGGGGTCACCACAGCAGAACTCCGGTCTGCTAATGACTGGCAGTAGATTTTCATGAACGCTGAGGTGCCAGCTTGACGACCAACCTTCAACGAAGGCATGCCCATTTATGCATGTCTTTCGAATGCCACCCAACCACGGGGAGGACATGCAGACTCCACACAGAAGGCACTCCACGCACTCCAGCCGAGAATCGAACGGGAGAACCTCTTGCTGTGAGGCAACAACTCTACCGCTGCACCACCGCGGCTACATTCTTTAGCATGTTTAGTCTAACAGACAAATTGATTACAATGCAGAAAAAGCTGTGTAGCCTGTAGCAGACTATTATCTGTTGTTGTTGTTGTTGTTGTATCTTTCGGCTTTTCCCAATTAGGGGTCACTACAGCAGAACCCCGGTCCGCTAATGATTGCCAGTAGATTTTTACGTGTCGAGTTGCCAGCTTTGACGCACAACCTTCAATGAAGGTACGCCCATTCACGCATGTCTCCACACAGAAGACGCTTTAGCTGAGAATCGAACAGGACAATGTCTTACTGTGAGGCGACAACACTACCGCAGCACCACCATCTGTAATTTACTATATTCCTGGAGTCTTAGACTGTTTTTATGTTGTCTTCCCTTGCCCCACTAAAGTTCTTCAATATTCATAAACATCAGGTGACCACTATACTCATAATTCTAGTGGTGATCACTATTGCCATAATTCTAGTTCAGCCATGATTATTGACAACAGTTTTAGGTAAATGTTGCACTTTCAGTGATAACTGTGTTCATGCTGACACCACATTTCAGTAAATGCACTACTCTTTCAGTAAATAATGGATCTTTAGATCATTTTACACCCAAAAGAGCATGCAGTACTATTCAAATTAATTAATTTATTTATTGACATTCGATTACCTGGAAGGTCCAACTGAGTAGGAGCCCATTTTCAGCTGAGGCCCATGGAAAAAAGCTCCAAAGTATTACAAATTAATTTAACTACTAATTAAAACAAAACCCTTGTAAGCTGCTGTACACCAAAAAACAGGTTAAAAGAAAAAACTCAAGACTTGTGAATTTAGAGCTTTTGTTCTCTTTATTATATGGAACTTCATCAGAAACAAATTCAAAAAACAAACACACAATTTATATACCATAGGAAATGACATCACATCAAATCAGCACATAGAATCAATTACAACAATCACTAAAAATGAGTTCCTGTAGTTTTGTTAAACCATCAGCCTAGAAAACAGGATGAAATACTTGATATAAAATGTATCACATGAACAAAAATACCCTTAAAAGAATAGTTAAATAATTCTATATTTTAACAAACTTTTAACTGAAATAGTTTTGTTTAATCCTGGGAAAACATCAGACTGCAAGAATACCTGCCATTTCAACTACAGAAATTCTAAGTAGTTATTAAACTCATCAATGAAAGGTCCTGGATTTATTTATTTTTTATAACTAGAAAGGGACATTTCTTAAAGTCCTGACATTCTTAGTGTTGTTTTTCTTAATGGCAAGGACATGCTCTCGAATTCTGGATGATAACCTTCTTGTAGTCTTGCCTATATAAACTGTGTTGCAATTGCTGCAATAGACAAGGTAGATTAACCCTTTAGTCTTACAGCTATATCTGTCCGTAAATGTTAAAGTATAATTAATATATTTAAAAAAATGTTGATTTGAAGAATTGATGTGCCTACACATTCTACATTGCCTACACTAAAAGGTACCAAATGATTTAGGGAAGGAATCAAGATTTTCTTTTTTCAAACATTCAAGGAGGTGTTTTAAATTCCTTGTCCTCTTGTTCACAAAATTTGGTTCAAGTCCAAAAATCTTAGACATTTCCTGATTTCCTAAGATTACCTTCTAATAGTCACGTTAAATATTTTTCAAGTGTATGCCTTCTAAACTTATAGGAACGGGGAAGGCACAAGTTTTCTCTTCTCTTCTTGTTTACACTCTTATTTTTGGAATGAAATCAGAAACCAAAATGGTAGAAAATTTCATCCTTCTAGGAAACACTACCCCATCAGAAATTTACCTTAACTTTTCTTCAGGATAACCTCTGTTTTGAAACATATGTATACGGGTCTCAACTTCCTCAAAAAACTTAGAGTCTTCACTGACTAAAAGACTTAACCGGATGACTTGGCCTTGAAAGATGTTAAACTTCATGAAGGAAGGATGACAAATACTAAAATGTAGATAGTTATTACCAAAGGTATTTTTTCTAAAGATACTACTTTCAAATTTCCTTGATTCAACATTTAAGGTAATAACTGTGTCTAAATAATCAACTGTCCTTCCCATCCCACTAAGTTCAAAGTTTAACCAGTCAAGACTCTTGTTGATTTGGGCAAGAAAGTCAGAAAAAAAATTCTTCACTTTCCATCCATATAAAAAGAAATAATCAGTATAGTGTTTATAATAAGTCACATGCTGTAACAGAGGCAAATTAATAAGAAATTCCATCTCCCACCAGTAGGCAACTAAACTGGTGAAAGCTGGGGCAACCTTTGCCCTGAAACCTGCTAGTAAGTGTAGGCAACGTAGAATGTATAGGTATATCAATTCTTCAAATCAACATTTTTTTAAACATATTAATTATACTTTAACATTTACAGACAGAAATGACTGTAAGACTGAAGGGTTGGTCTACCTTGCCTGTTGCAGCAATTGCAATGGATTTTATATAGGCAAGACTACAAGGAGGTTATCATCCAAAATTCGAGAGCATGTGCTTGCCATTAAGAAAAAAGACACTAAGAATTAATTGGCAAGGCATAGTTTTCCATGTCAGGACTTTAAGAAATGTGCCTTTCTAGTTATAGAAAAAGTTATTTTATGATCTTTCATTGACCAGTTTAATAACTACTTAGAATTTCTGTAGTTGAAATGGCAGGTGTTCTTGTAGACTGATGTTTTCCCAAGATTAAGCAAAACTATTTCAGTTAAAAGTTTGTTAATATATAGAATTACTTAACTGTTGTTTTAAGGGTATTTTTATTCATGTGATGCATTTTATATCAAGTATTTTATCCTGTTTTCTAGGCTGATGGTTTAACAATACTACAGGAATTAATTTTTATTGATTGTTATAATTGATTCTATGTTCTGATTTGATGTGATGTCATTTCCTATGGTATTTAAATTGTGTGTTTGGTTTTTGAATTTGTTTTTGATTAAGTTCCATATAGTAAAGAGAACAAAAGAGCTAAATTCACGAGTCTCGAGTTTTTTCTTTTAACCTGGTTTTTGGTGTACAGCGACTTACAAAAATGTAACCACACATACCCTGATGGAACATAAAGATTATCTTACAAAACTTCAAGAAAATAAGTTGAAATTAAGTGCTTTACAATGTGCTATAAAAGTTAGTTTCAATGCAGCAAGCAGACACAACGTCTAGAGCTAGAAGCTTTTCTATTGTCTGAAAAGAAAAGTAAACACTAGATTTAAATTGTAAAGTGTTTGATTGCTTTATGACTTCCTAGCAGCTACAGAGTTCTGAACACATCTGCGAGATATGTATTTCCTCACACAAGGATGTTAAAATTCTATTAGTTCCTGGTTTAGCCTGGGAACTGAAGTCAGGTGACAAAAAGTGATGTCAT